>NC_091308.1:24210715-24218215 GCF_038502225.1 Cherax quadricarinatus | reverse complement strand
TGTTCACTCGCAAAAAATCACTGAGTGTGGGGCTTGTGTACCAGTTATCTGTATATAATATATGCCCCTTACCAAGATATGGTTCCATCATTGTTCTAACCACATCACCAGAGATGCCCAATAACTTCCTGGTATTTAGCAATGTATAATTTCCATTGTACACAATAATATCCAATACCAGACCACTGTAACAATCACAAAGCACAAACAACTTTATACCAAAGCGTTTCCTCTTGCTTGGTATGTACTGCTTGAAAGAGAGTCTTCCTTTGAACAGAATCAAAGACTCGTCAATTACAAGCTTCCTGAAGGGATAAAAATACATACTAATTTCTCTTTCAGATACACAAACACATGCCTAATCTTATATAACCTGTTGTTTCTGTCAGGCCTGGTTTTGTCTGAGAAGTGAAGCATATGTAACATTAGCACAAATCGATTCACTGGCATTATATCACTGAAACCTGGGGTTGCAATCAGGCAGTCTGTTGACCAATATGATTTCACACTGTGCTTATACACATGTGGCATAAGCATTATTGTGGCAAAGAAAAGATACATCTCAGCCACAGTTGTCTCCTTCCACTGGTGTAGACGTGATTTTGGTGAAAGTATTGCGCTTGCCATGGTGTACTCGTAGTATGTGTTGCTTTCCCTGACAATAATTTCCATCAGGGGTTCGGCAAAGAATAACTCGAAACATTCCAGTTCACTGGCATTGTTCCCAAGTGTACAGGATGGCCGTATTCCACTTTGGCTGTCATCAAGCTGGTGGGGATTTGGAACAAAATTGACAGCTTCCTGCCAATCCCAGGTGCAGTCTGCTGGTGGGTACTGGACAATGACAGGTGGTTGTGGTTGTGGAGGTTGTGGTTGTGGAGGTTGTGGTTGTGGAGGTTGTGGTTGTGGAGGCTGGTGTGGTGGGTGGGTGGGGGATGGTGGCCTTTGTTGTAGATCAGCTGAGGCAGCGGCGTGGGTGGCAGCGTGGGTGGCAGCATGGCCCACTGCTGGTGCCTCACGGCCGGCACCACCACTACCACCACCATGCACATTTTCCATCCCAATTGCAACACTATCATCGTCATATGGCACACTATCATAGCATATGGCACACTACCAGAGCGCATATATCATCGTATATACTGACGCTTCACTGTGGAATATTGCACTTCACTGTCACTACTGGAACTAGTTTCAAGAGCTTGTGGTTTATATTCACTATCACTATCATCACAAATGCTCACAACTGAGTCTGGGATTTGGGAAAATAGGAGTTTCCTCTTTGATTCTGGTACAACTGAACGTGAACAAGACGGCCCAGCACCAGAGGTGGAAGGCTGAAGGTCGTCTGGGTTTTCCTCAATATTACCGATATTATGGTCATTAGTTTCGGTCAAAACCTCACCAAAACCTTGAAACTCATCTTCACTGGCACTTCCATCTGTATTAGAACTGTCACTGGGGAACAAAAGTGTCCCAATTCGCCAAGGAGTGAGGAACCTCTTACCGCGAGGCATGGTGGACATTGTTTACAAAGATGGTGTTCCCACAATGCACCACTGGGTCCCAGATTTTTTTCCTACTGCGCACACCCACCACACAGACCCATTCTCTCACATCTAGGCCTACCAGCCTTTTCCCATGAGATTTGACGGCGCTAGAATTTATGCGTACTAGTACGTCAAAAAACCCTGCGCATAAGCCGTACTAGTACGGCCGAAACCCTGAAAGGGTTAAAGATAGGACCAGGCTTTCTCCCATGTCTTTAATTTTTCTGATGTTCTCTAGGAGAGATTCTGTTGTACCAGCTAGGGTACCATCATCCAAGAACAAGATATTGAGCTCACTGGAGAGTGCTTCTTTGACTTCCTTGATGACCAAACAGAATAGAAAGGGAGCAAGAGGGTCCCCCTGTTGCACACCCTCACACGAGTCAATTTCACGGTCCCCAAACAATAGTTTGGAAGTCACACTATAACACGATTGTATGAAGGGATAGAGGGAAGGGAAGTTTCTATAAACTACTTGGAGAGCAGCATCCCTTATGACTGAGTTGAAAGCATTGGCAAAGTCCAATTTGATCAAGGCTTTTTCATTGGACATGTTGTTGATATATACTCGTGCTGCGTGGGCAGCTGCTTCACAGCCCTGTTGAACACCAAAACCGAGCTGAGTTGGTTTCAGCATTGCAGCAGCCTCTTGACTCTCCCTTCTTACTGCAGCCTTGGTGACTAGGTGCCGAAGGGTGTTGCCCACTGCAATGGGCCTGATTCCTCCATCCTTTTTTCCGAGGGCACACAATGAGGCACCAAAGAAAAGGGGTCTAATGGCCTCTGGGACACTGCCAGCCAGGCACAGGTTAGAAAATTTGGTGAGTTCAGACAGCAGCCTCTCTGAAACATCACCAAGTGCTGGATTGAGCATTTGTTTTAAGTGTTGAGGCCTTAAACCAGTGAGACCTCCTGCTGAGCCCTGTGGAAATGACATAGCAGCTTTATACACATCAGCATCCTGTAAGGTTAGATGTTCTTCGCCTGCTGCAATGTCAGGGAAGTCGATGTTGGTACTGGGAGCCCTGGGTGGTTGTTTGTCCTTCAGAGCTTGCGCTGTACTGATGTCCTTAGGAGCGATGTTATCCTCACTGGTTATAAGCCTCAGAGCTCCAATAATATTACCCTCTATTTTTTTGCTAATTTGGGCTCTGATTTTTTGAGGCGTCGGGTGTCCTGTTGGCATTTGCCCAGCGGGTATTTGTCGTCCTAGGAGGGAGACAGACGAGGTTGTCATCCCTCGGGAATGCATTTATTGCCCTAATAACATGTGTTGCTAGTGACTTGTCCCTCCTTGATGGGATGGCCAAACAGGCATTGCCAAAAAGCAGCAGGTTGTGCCAGGATCTGTTGTTTGAAGGAGCATAGTTGACTTTCTTCAGAAGGTTGGTGAATTTGCTAGCGGCTTGAGGGCGAGCTGCTTTGGGGATGTGTCAGAGTCCTGGTGGATGTTGATTTAATTGCAGATTTGAGGTCCCCTGTAGAGGTGAAGTCCCAGTAACTGTCAGCGCCGACTGTTGGGTGTTCTCATTTGGAGCTCTCCTAGAGCCTAGACGTCCATTGTGAGCACGAATGTTGCCAGATAAGGGATTGAGTGCACATTCCCTGTGCACACCTGGCAGATGCCTCATGAACCACGGCTTTGGCTCTGTCGTGAAGATTCCTGGGAACCTGGGACTTTTTGTGACATTGCTGACATCGTGGGGATGGGAGAGTGCCAGCTGTGGGGTAATGGGTGAAGGACAGCATGGATGCATGGGGGATGAGGGTGGGGAGTAGCGAGCAGCAGAGCTAGTAATTGGTGGGGTACTAAACGGCAACGCCCTTGGTCAGGAAGTCAGTGGGCCTACGCTGGGATTAGGGGAGGGGAACAGGGATGGGGGATGGAGGGAGTGGCCCTGTGTGTTTGCTCAAGATGCGCATCACTGACTAACTTTTGCTAATTGTTTTACACTTATTATTCCATTTAGAAAAAACCCTCTCCATTTGGCACACTAATCACCATGCTCTCACCATTAACCGAGGTGTTCTTCTGTTCAGCATCCAGTGACGGTGTCATGAGCGACCACTTCCTCCCGCAACCCCCGACCCTAGTGGGAGACGGACGAGGTTGTCATCCCTCAGGAATGCATTTATTGCCCTAATAACATGTGTTGCTAGTGACTTGTCCCTCCTTGGTGAGACGGCCAAACAGGCATTGCCAAAGAGCAGCAGGTTGTGCCAGGATCTCTTGTTTGAAGGAGCATCGTTGACTTTCTTCAGAAGGTCGGTGAATTTGCTAGCAGCTTGAGGGCGAGCTGCTTTGGGGGATGTGTGTCAGCGTCCTGGTGGATGTTGATTTAATTGCAGATTTGAGGTCCCCTGTAGAGGTGAAGTCCCAGTAGCTGTCAGCACTGACTGTTGGGAGGGGCTGTTGGGTGTTCTCATTTGAAGCTCTCCTGGAGCCTAGACATCCATTGTGAGCACGAATGTTGCCAGATAAGGGATTGAGTGCACATTCCCTGTAGCACACCTGGCATATGCCTCGTGAACAACGGCTTTGGCTCTGTCGTGAAGATTCCTGGGAACCCAGGACTTTCTGTTACATTGCTGACATCGCGGGGGTGTGAGGGCGCCAGCTGTGGGGTAACGGGTGAAGGACAGCATGGATACATGGGGGATGAGGGTGGGGGAGTAGCGAGCGGCAGAGCTAGTAATTGGTGGGGCACTAAACGGCAACACCCTTGGCCAGGAAGTCAGTGGGCCTATGCTGGAATGAGGGGAGGGGATCAAGGATGGGGGACAGAGGGAGTGGCCCTGTGTGTTCGCTCAAGATGCACATCACTGACTAACTTTTGCTAATTGTTATGCACTTATTATATCAAAATGGTATACAATACCGACAGGTTGTTAGGTAAGACACATAAAGTTGTCTAACTGTTGCATATGTGTCTTACCTAACAACTTATTATTTCATTTAGAAAAAACCCTCGCCACTTGGCACACTAATCACCATGCTCTCACTATTAACCGAGGTGTTCTTCTATTCAGCATCCAATGACGGTGTCGTGAGCGACCACTTCCTCCCCCAATCCCCGACCCCGGCTGGACACAGAGGTAAACAAAACCTCCTCCACACCACCGCTGGCAGGATCCCCTCTATGCCCCCAATACTCCCCAAATCCCAACATGCACACTGCACTTTCACTGATACAGAAGCAACGTTCTGATGCAGAGGATTGTCACAACTCTATAATCTCTGTAATCTAGGTAGTAGGTTGGTAGACAGCAACCACCCAGGGAGGTACTACCATCCTGCCAAGTAAGTGTAAAACAGAAACCTGTAATTGTTTTACATGGTGGTAGGATTGCTGGTGTCTTTTTTCTGTCTTGTAAACATGCAAGATTTCAGGTATGTCTTGCTACTTCTGCTTACACTTAGGTCACACTACACATACATGCACAAGCATATATATACACACCTCTCTGGGTTTTCTGCTATTTTCTTTCTAGTTCTTGTTCTTGCTTATTTCCTCTTATCTCCATGGGGAAGTGGAACAGAATTCTTCCTCCGTAAGCCATGCGTGTTGTAAGAGGCGACTAAAATGCCGGGAGCAAGGGGCTAGCAACCCCTTCTCCTGTATAAATTACTAAATTTAAAAAGAGAAACTTTTGTTTTTCTTTTTGGGCCACCCTGCCTTGGTGGGATACGGCTGGTTTGTTGAAAGAAGAAGAATATTTATATACACCTACCATCCGACTTACGACCGAGTTCGGTTCCGAGAAACCGGTCGTAAGTCGAAATGGACGCAAGTCGAACTTTACTACTGAATATCAACATCACATTTTTGTAATGACTTTACTGTATTTTATTGTTTTATTTTGGTATTTCATGTTTTACTTTACTTTTTATGCTGTTAGTACAGTATTTTATACTGTAAGGTTTAGGATAAACACAGTTTGCAACACAAATAGTTGTTTATTTCCCAGAAATTTGGCATAAAAAACACGGTCGTAAGTCGAGTGGTCGTATGTCGAGCAGGTTGTAAGTCGGATGGTAGGTGTATATATATATATATATATATATATATATATATATATATATATATATATATATATATATATATATATATCTTTCTTTCAACACACCGGCCGTATCCCACCGAGGCGGGGTGGATATATATATATATATATATATATATATATATATATATATATATATATATATATATATATATATATATATATATATATATATATATATATGTCGTGCCGAATAGGCAGAACTTGCGATCTTGGCTTAAACAGCAATGCTCATCTTGCCATATAGGACAAGTGAAAATTTGTGTATGCAATAATTTCGCCAAAATCATTATGAACCTAATGAAAAAATATATTTCACTGTGTTTGTTTAGTATTAAATTGCTGTAAACAAATCTAAAATATATTTTGTTGGGTTAGGCTAAAATAAATTGCGCTTGTTATAATAAGGTTAGGTAAGTTTTCTAAGTTCCTTTAGGTGCAAAATTATAAATTTTCACATCAACATTAATGAAAAAAATATATCTAAACGTATAAGAGAAAATTTTAGAAAGGACTTAATTTTAAATGAGTTCTTGCTAATTGACCAGTTTTACATATTCGGCACGACATATGTATAGTACATATTTATTATTTTATTTTATTATCACACCGGCCGATAACCACCAAGGCAGGGTGGCCCGAAAAAGAAAAACTTTCACCATCATTCACTCCATCACTGTCTCGCCAGAAGGGTGCTTTACACTACAGTTTTTAAACTGCAACATTTACACCCCTCCTTCAGAGTGCAGGCACTGTACTTCCCATCTCCAGGACTCAAGTCCGGCCTGCTGGTTTCCCTGAACCCCTTCATAAATGTTACTTTGCTCACACTCCAACAGCACGTCAAGTATTAAAAAACCATTTGTCTCCATTCACTCCTATCAAACACGCTCACGCATGCCTGCTGGAAGTCCAAGCCTCTCGCACACAAAACCTCCTTTACCCCCTCCCTCCAACCTTTCCTAGGCCGACCCCTACCCCGCCTTCCTTCCACTACAGACTGATACACTCTTGAAGTCATTCTGTTTTGCTCCATTGTCTCTACATGTCCGAACCACCTCAACAACCCTTCCTCAGCCCTCTGGACAACAGTTTTGGTAATCCCGCACCTCCTCCTAACTTCCAAACTACGAATTCTCTGCATTATATTCACACCACACATTGCCCTCAGACATGACATCTCCAATGCCTCCAGCCTTCTCCTCGCTGCAACATTCATCACCCATGCTTCACACCCATATAAGAGCATTGGTAAAACTATACTCTCATACATTCCCCTCTTTGCCTCCAAGGACAAAGTTCTTTGTCTCCACAGACTCCTAAGTGCACCACTCACCCTTTTCCCCTCATCAATTCTATGATTCACTTCATCTTTCATAGACCCATCCGCTGACACGTCCACTCCCAAATATCTGAATACATTCACCTCCTCCATACTCTCTCCCTCCAATCTGATATCCAATCTTTCATCACCTAGTCTTTTTGTTATCCTCATAACCTTACTGTTTCTTGTATTCACCTTTAATTTTCTTCTTTTGCACACCCTACCAAATTCATCCACCAATCTCTGCAACTTCTCTTCAGAATCTCCCAAGAGCACAGTGTCATCAGCAAAGAGCAACTGTGACAACTCCCACTTTGTGTGTGATTCTTTATCTTTTAACTCCACGCCTCTTGCCAAGACCCTCGCATTCACTTCTCTTACAACCCCATCTATAAATATATTAAACAACCACGGTGACATCACACATCCTTGTCTAAGGCCTACTTTTACTGGGAAATAATTTCCCTCTTTCCTACATACTCTAACTTGAGCCTCACTATCCTCGTAAAAACTCTTCACTGCTTTCAGTAACCTACCTCCTTCACCATACACCTGCAACATCTG
>NC_091308.1:24098215-24205715 GCF_038502225.1 Cherax quadricarinatus | reverse complement strand
CACTCTGAATTTTCTGCATAATATTTACACCACACATTGCCCTTAGACAGGACATCTCAACTGCCTCCAACCACCTCCTTGCTGCAGCATTTACAACCCACAACTGCTATACTTTCATATATTCTCTTCTTTGCCTCCATAGATAACGTTTTTTGTCTCCACATATACCTCAAAGCACTGCTGGCCTTTTTTCCCTCATCAATTCTATGATTAACCTCATCCTTCATAAATTCACCTGCCGACACGTCAACTCCCAAATATCTGAAAACATTCACTTCTTCCATACTCCTCCTCCCCAATTTGGTATCCAATTTTTCTTTATCTAAATCATTTGATACCCTCATCACCTTACTCTTTTCTATGTTCACTTTCAACTTTCTACCTTTACACACACTCCCAAACTCGTCCACTAACCTTTGCAATTTTTCTTTAGAATCTCCCATAAGCACAGCATCATCAGCAAAAAGTAACTGTGTCAATTCCCATTTTGTATTTGATTCCCCATAATTTAATCCCACCCCTCTCCTGAACACCTTAGCATTTACTTCTTTTACAACCCCATCTGTAAATATATTAAACAACCATGGTGACATTACACATCCCTGTCTAAGACCTACTTTTACCGGGAAGTAGTCCCCCTCTCTTCCACACACCCTAACCTGAGCCTCACTATCCTCATAAAAACTCTTTACAGCATTTAGTAACTTACCACCTATTCCATATACAGTGGAATCTCTACTTGTGAATTTAATCCGTTCCACGACCTTGCTCGCACTTGGATTTGCTCTTTTGCAGAGTCAATTTTCCTCATTTAAATTAATTGAAATGCAATTAATCAGTTCCAGTGGAATTCTGTGCTTCAATAATTTCGCTAATATCAACTCTACGGCTTATTTATCTGTCTCACTTCATCTAATATGACATAATAAACAATATAAATAACATGGAAACCTGATATATACTCTAGAATGAATAAAATATGTCATTATATATGTGGCGGTGGCGGCGAATACAACCATAAAAACCATACAAAAATACCGCTAAGGGGTGGCTAATTGCTGAGAAGTGAACTCCATTATTTATGCTTAGATTTCTTTAATTTTTGGTGTACGTTAAGAAGCATCTTCCCATCATACATTGCCCAAGTTTCAATAAGATAGTCCAACAAACAAATGAGATACAATTCCCTAGATCAAGAGCAAGAGCCCTTCACCAGCATCAAGGAACCTGCCTTGAGGTCTGCTCCCTTGTGGAAATTTTGCTCGCGTATGGAAACAAAAAAGCGACCCATCGACTCCTCGTATTTGGAAAAACTCGCATGTGGATGCACTCTCAAGTAGAGGTTCCACTGTACTTGCAACATCTGCCACATTGCTCCCCTATCCACTGTATCATATGCCTTTACTAAATCCATAAATGCAATAAAAACTTCCCTACCTTTATCTAAATACTGTTCACATATATGCTTCAATGTAAACACTTGATCTACACATCCCCTACCCACTCTAAAACCTCCTTGCTCATCCGCAATCCTACATTCTGTCTTACCTCTAATTCTTTCAATAATAACCCTACTGTACACTTTTCCTGGTATACTCAGTAAACTAATTCCTCTATAATTTTTACAATCTCTTTTGTCCCCCTTCCCTTTATGTAAAGGAACTATACGTGCTCTCTGCCAATCCCTAGGTACCTTTCCCTCTTTCGTACATTTATTAAACAAAAATACCAACCACTCCAACACTATATTCCCCCCTGCTTTTAACATTTCTGTTGTGATCCCGTCAGTTGCAGCTGCTTTATTCCCTTTCATTCTACGTAATGCCTCATGCACCTCCCCAATACTCATATCCTGCTCTTCTTCACTAGTGAAAGATGGTATACCTCCTTGGCCAGTGCAAGGAATTGCCGCCCCCCTTTCTTCGTCGACATTTAAAAGTTCCTCAAAATATTCTCACCATGTACCCAATACTTTCATCTCCCCATCTCCTAACTCCCCTACTCTGTTTTTAACTGACAAATCCATTCGTTCCCTAGGCTTTCTTAACTTGTTTAACTCACTCCAAAATTTTTTCTTGTTTTCATAAAAATTTCTTGACAGTGCCTCTCCCACTCTATCATCTGCTCTCCTTTTGTACTCTCTCACCACTCCCTTCACCCTTCTTTTACTCTCCATATACTCTACTCTTCTTATAACACTTCTGCTTTGTAAAAACCTCTCATAGGCTACCTTTTTCTCTTTTATCACACACTTCACTTCATCATTCCACCAATCACTCCTCTTTCCTCCTGCACCCACCCTCCTATTACCTGGAGTTTACCTGGAGAGAGTTCCGGGGGTCAATGCCCCCGCGGCCCGGTCTGTGACCAGGCCTGCTGGTGGATCAGAGCCTGATCAACCAGGCTGTTGCTGCTGGCTGCACGCAAACCAACATACGAGCCACATCCCGGATGATCAGGAACCGACTTTAGGTGCTTGTCCAGTGCCAGCTTGAAGACTGCCAGGGGTCTGTTGGTAATCCCCCTTATGTATGCTGGGAGGCAGTTGAACACTCTCGGGCCCCTGACACTTATTGTATGGTCTCTTAACGTGCTAGTGACACCCCCTGCTTTTCATTGGGGGATGGTGCATCGTCTGCCAAGTCTTTTGCTTTCGTAGTGAGTGATTTTCGTGTGCAAGTTCGGTACTAGTCCCTCTAGGATTTTCCAGGTGTATATAATCATGTATCTCTCCTGCCTGCATTCCAGGGAATACAGGTTTAGGAACCTCAAGCGCTCCCAGTAATTGAGGTGTTTTATCTCCGTTATGCGCGCCGTGAAGGTTCTCTGTACATTTTCTAGGTCAGCAATTTCACCTGCCTTGAAAGGTGCTGTTAGTGTGCAGCAATATTCCAGCCTAGATAGAACAAGTGACCTGAAGAGTGTCATCATGGGCTTGGCCTCCCTAGTTTTGAAGGTTCTCATTATCCATCCTGTCATTTTTCTAGCAGATGCGATTGATACAATGTTATGGTCCTTGAAGGTGAGATCCTCCGACATGATCACTCCCAGGTCTTTGACGTTGGTGTTTTGCTCTATTTTGTGGCCAGAATTTGAACTCTGATGAAGATTTAATTTCCTCGTGTTTACCATATCTGAGTAATTGAAATTTCTCATCGTTGAACTTCATTTTGTTTTCTGCAGCCCACTGAAAGATTTGGTTGATGTCCGCCTGGAGCCTTGCAGTGTCTGCAATGGAAGACACTGTCATGCAGATTCGGGTGTCATCTGCAAAGGAAGACACGGTGCTGTGGCTGACATCCTTGTCTATGTCGGATATGAGGATGAGGAACAAGATGGGAGCGAGTACTGTGCCTTGTGGAACAGAGCTTTTCACCGTAGCTGCCTCGGACTTTACTCTGTTGACGACTACTCTCTGTGTTCTGTTAGTGAGGAAATTATAGATCCATCGACCGACTTTTCCTGTTATTCCTTTAGCACGCATTTTGTGCGCTATTACACCATGGTCACACTTGTCGAAGGCTTTTGCAAAGTCTGTATATATTACATCTGCATTCTTTTTGTCTTCTAGTGCATTTAGGGCCTTGTCGTAGTGATCCAATAATTGAGACAGACAGGAGCGACCTGTTCTAAACCCATGTTGCCCTGGGTTGTGTAACTGATGGGTTTCTAGATGGGTGGTGATCTTGCTTCTTAGGACCCTTTCAAAGATTTTTATGATATGGGATGTTAGTGCTATTGGTCTGTAGTTCTTTGCTGTTGCTTTACTGCCCCCTTTGTGGAGTGGGGCTATGTCTGTTGTTTTTAGTAACTGTGGGACGACCCCCGTGTCCATGCTCCCTCTCCATAGGATGGAAAAGGCTCGTGATAGGGGCTTCTTGCAGTTCTTGATGAACACGGAGTTCCATGAGTCTGGCCCTGGGGCAGAGTGCATGGGCATGTCATTTATCGCCTGTTCGAAGTCATTTGGCGTCAGGATAACATCGGATAGGCTTCTGTTAATCAAATTTTGTGGCTCTCTCATAAAAAATTCATTTTGATCTTCGACTCTCAGTCTGGTTAGCGGCTTGCTAAAAACTGAGTCATATTGGGACTTGAGTAGCTCACTCATTTCCTTGCTGTCATCTGTGTAGGACCCATCTTGTTTAAGTAGGGGCCCAATACTGGAGATTGTTCTCGACTTTGATTTGGCATAGGAGAAGAAATACTTTGGGTTTCTTTCGATTTCATTTATGGCTTTTAGTTCTTCCCGCGATTCCTGACTAATATAAGATTCCTTTAGCTTAAGTTCGATGCTTGCTATTTCTCTGACCAGTGTCTCCCTTCGCATTTCAGATATATTGACCTCTTTTAGCCACTCTGTTATTCTTTTCCATCGCCTGTAAAGGGAGCGCCTGTCTCTTTCTATTTTACATCTACTCCTCCTTTTTCTTAGAGGAATAAGCCTTGTGCATACATCGAGTGCCACCAAGTAAATCTGTTCTAGGCATAAGTTGGGGTCTGTGTTGCTTAGTACGTATATCTTCCCAGCTTATATCGGTTAGGACTTGGTTTACTTGGTCCCACTTTATGTTTTTGTTATTGAAGTTGAATTTGGTGAATGCTCCCTCGTGACTATAACCACAAACTTCTGCTCCACATTCTAATACTGCATTTTTAAAACTATTCCAACCCTCTTTAACCCCTCCACTATTCATACTTGCACCAGCCCACCTTTCTGCCAATAGTTGCTTATATCTCATTCGAACTTCCTCCTCCCTTAGTTTATACACTTTCACCTCCCTCTTACTTGTTGTTGCCATTTTCCTCTTTTCCAATCTACCTCTTACTGTAACTGTAGCTACAACTAAATAATGATCTGATATATCAGTTGCCCCTCTATAAACTTGTACATCCTGGAGCCTACCCATCAACCTTTTATCCACCAATACATAATCTAACAAACTACTTTCATTACTTGCTATATCATACCTTGTATATTTATTTATCCTCTTCTTCATAAAATATGTATTACTTATTACCAAACCTCTTTCTACACATAGCTCAATTAAAGGCTCCCCATTTTCATTTACCCCTGGCATCCCAAATTTACCTACTATTCCCTCCACAACATTTTTACCCACTTAGCATTGAAATCCCCAACCACCATTACTCTCACACTTGGTTCAAAACTCCCCATGCATTAATTCAACATTTCCCAAAATCTCTCTCTCTCTCTCTCCTCTACACTTCTGTCTTCTCCAGGTGCATATACGCTTACTGTAACCCACTTTTCACATCCAACCTTTATTTTACTCCGCATAATCCTTGAATTAATACATTTATAGTCCCTCTTTTCCTGCCATAGCTTATCCTTCAACATTATAGCTACTCCTTGTTTAGCTCTAACTCTATTTGAAACCCCTGACCTAATCCCATTTATTCCTCTCCACTGAAACTCTCCCACCCCCTTCAGCTTTGTTTCACTTAAAGCCAGGACATCCAGCTTCTTCTCATTCATTACATCCACAATCATCTCTTTCTTATCATTCGCACAACATCCACGCACATTCAGACTTCCCACTTCGACAATTTTCTTCATATTCTTTTTAGTAATTATTACAGGAAAAGGGCTACTAGCCCATTGTTCCTGGTATTTTAGTTGACTTTTACAACACGCATGGCTTACGGAGGAAAGATTCTTATTCCACATCCCCATGGATATAAAAGGAAAAGTAATAAGACCAAGAGCTATTAACCCTTAAATGGTCCAAACGTATATATACGTTTTTTCAACATCTGAAAGTATGTAAAAAAATGTAGATTTTTTTTTTGTTTTACATGTGAAAATATGTAAAAAAAAACTTATCTACATTTTTTTTTGTTATATTTGAAAATATGTAAAAAAAAAGTAGATCTACTTTTGTAGCACTACGAATTTGAACGTCGATCTGTTTGGACCGTTTAAGGGTTAAGATAAAATCAAAGAAATCTCAGATGAGTGTGTATAAATAAACATGTACATGTATGTGTAGTGTGACCTAAATGTGTGTGTGTGTGTGTGTGTGTGTGTGTGTATATACATATGGTAGACAGCAACCACCCAGGGAAGTACTACCGTCCTGCCAGATGACTGTGAAACAGAAACCTGTAACTGTTTTGCATGATGGTAGGATTGCTGGTTTCTTTTTCTGTCTCATAAACACGCTAGATAACAGGGATATCTTGCTACTCCTACTTACACTTTGGTCACACTTCACAGACACGCACATGCATATATATATATACATACATCTAGGTTTTTCTCCTTTTTCTAAATAGCTCTTGTTCCTCTTTATTTCTTCTATTGTCCATGGGGAAGTGGAAAAGAATCTTTCCTCCGTAAGCCATGTGTGTCGTATGAGGCGACTAAAATGCCGGGAGCAATGGGCTAGTAACCCCTTCTCCTGTAGACATTTACTAAAAAAGAGAAGAAGAAAAACTTTATAAAACTGGGATGCTTAAATGTGCGTGGATGTAGTGCGGATGACAAGAAACAGATGATTGCTGATGTTATGAATGAAAAGAAGTTGAAGGGGGTAGGGGAGTTTCGGTGGGGGGAAATAAATGGGATGAAATCTGGAGTATCTGAGAGAGTTAGAGCAAAGGAAGGGGTAGTAGTAATGTTGAATGATCAGTTATGGAAGGAGAAAAGAGAATATGAATGTGTAAATTCAAGAATTATATGGATTAAAGTAAAGGTTGGATGCGAGAAGTGGGTCATAATAAGCGTGTATGCACCTGGAGAAGAGAGGAATGCAGAGGAGAGAGAGAGATTTTGGGAGATGTTAAGTGAATGTATAGGAGCCTTTGAGCCAAGTGAGAGAGTAATTGTGGTAGGGGACCTGAATGCTAAAGTAGGAGAAACTTTAAGAGAGGGTGTGGTAGGTAAGTTTGCGGTGCCAGGTGTAAATGATAATGGGAGCCCTTTGATTGAACTTTGTATAGAAAGGGGTTTAGTTATAGGTAATACATATTTTAAGAAAAAGAGGATAAATAAGTGTACAAGATATGATGTAGGGCGAAATGACAGTAGTTTGTTGGATTATGTATTGGTAGATAAAAGACTGTTGAGTAGACTTCAGGATGTACATGTTTATAGAGGGGCCACAGATATATCAGATCACTTTCTAATTGTAGCTACACTGAGAGTAAAAGGTAGATGGGATACAAGGAGAATAGAAGCATCAGGGAAGAGAGAGGTGAAGGTTTATAAACTAAAAGAGGAGGCAGTTAGGGTAAGATATAAACAGCTATTGGAGGATAGATGGGCTAATGAGAGCATAGGCAATGGGGTCGAAGAGGTATGGGGTAGGTTTAAAAATGTAGTGTTAGAGTGTTCAGCAGAAGTTTGTGGTTACAGGAAAGTGGGTGCAGGAGGGAAGAGGAGCGATTGGTGGAATGATGATGTGAAGAGAGTAGTAAGGGAGAAAAAGTTAGCATATGAGAAGTTTTTACTAAGTAGAAGTGATGCAAGGAGGGAAGAGTATATGGAGAAAAAGAGAGAGGTTAAGAGAGTGGTGAAGCAATGTAAAAAGAGAGCAAATGAGAGAGTGGGTGAGATGTTATCAACAAATTTTGTTGAAAATAAGAAAAAGTTTTGGAGTGAGATTAACAAGTTAAGGAAGCCTAGAGAACAAATGGATTTGTCAGTTAAAAATAGGAGAGGAGAGTTATTAAATGGAGAGTTAGAGGTATTGGGAAGATGGAGGGAATATTTTGAGGAATTGTTAAATGTTGATGAAGATAGGGAAGCTGTGATTTCGTGTATAGGGCAAGGAGGAACAACATCTTATAGGAGTGAGGAAGAGCCAGTTGTGAGTGTGGGGGAAGTTCGTGAGGCAGTAGGTAAAATGAAAGGGGGTAAGGCAGCTGGGATTGATGGGATAAAGATAGAAATGTTAAAAGCAGGTGGGGATATAGTTTTGGAGTAGTTGGTGCAATTATTTAATAAATGTATGGAAGAGGGTAAGGTACCTAGGGATTGGCAGAGAGCATGCATAGTTCCTTTGTATAAAGGCAAAGGGGATAAAAGAGAGTGCAAAAATTATAGGGGGGATAAGTCTGTTGAGTATACCTGGCAAAGTGTATAGTAGAGTTATTATTGAAAGAATTAAGAATAAGACGGAGAATAGGATAGCAGATGAACAAGGAGGGTTTAGGAAAGGTAGGGGGTGTGTGGACCAGGTGTTTACAGTGAAACATATAAGTGAACAGTATTTAGATAAAGAGGTCTTTGTGGCATTTATGGATTTGGAAAAGGCATATGACAGGGTGGATAGGTGGGCAATGTGGCAGACGTTGCAGGTGTATGGTGTAGGAGTGAGGTTACTGAAAGCAGTGAAGAGTTTTTACGAGGATAGTGAGGCTCAAGTTAGAGTATGTAGGAAAGAGGGAAATTATTTCCCAGTTAAAGTAGGCCTTAGACAAGGATGTGTGATGTCACCGTGGCTGTTTAATATATTTATAGATGGGGTTGTAAGAGAAGTAAATGCGAGGGTCTTGGCAAGAGGCGTGGAGTTAAAAGATAAAGAATCACACATAAAGTGGGAGTTGTCACAGTTGATCTTTGCTGATGACACTGTGCTCTTGGGAGATTCTGAAGAGAAGTTGCAGAGATTGGTGGATGAATTTGGTAGGGTGTGCAAAAGAAGAAAATTGAAAGTGAATACAGGAAAGAGTAAGGTTATGAGGATAACAAAAAGATTAGGTGATGAAAGATTGGATATCAGATTGGAGGGAGAGAGTATGGAGTAGGTGAATGTATTCAGATATTTGGGAGTGGACGTGTCAGCGGATGGGTCTATGAAAAATGAGGTGAATCATAGAATTGATGAGGGGAAAAGGGTGAGTGGTGCACTTAGGAGTCTGTGGAGACAAAGAACTTTGTCCTTGGAGGCAAAGAGGGGAATGTATGAGAGTATAGTTTTACCAACGCTCTTATATGGGTGTGAAGCATGGGTGATGAATGTTGCAGCGAGGAGAAGGCTGGAGGCAGTGGAGATGTCGTGTCTGAGAGCAATGTGTGGTGTGAATATAATGCAGAGAATTCGTAGTTTGGAAGTTAGGAGGAAGTGCGGGATTACCAAAACTGTTGTCCAGAGGGCTGAGGAAGGGTTGTTGAGGTGGTTCGGACATGTAGAGAGAATGGAGCGAAACAGAATGACTTAAAGAGTGTATCAGTCTGTAGTGGAAGGAAGGCGGGGTAGGGGTCGGCCTAGGAAGGGTTGGAGGGAGGGGGTAAAGGAGGTTTTGTGTGCGAGGGGCTTGGACTTCCAGCAGGTATGCGTGAGCGTGTTTGATAGGAGTGAATGGAGACAAATGGTTTTTAATACTTGACGTGCTGTTGGAGTGTGAGCAAAGTAACATTTATGAAGGGATTCAGGGAAACCGGCAGGCCGGACTTGAGTCCTGGAGATGGGAAGTACAGTGCCTGCACTCTGAAGGAGGGGTGTTAATGTTGCAGTTTAAAAACTGTAGTGTAAAGCACCCTTCTGGCAAGACAGTGATGGAGTGAATGATGGTGAAAGTTTTTCTTTTTCGGGCCACCCTGCCTTGGTGGGAATCGGCCGGTGTGATAATAAAAAAAAATAATAATAACATACATATATATATACATATTATATATATACATATATATATATATACATATATATATATACATATTATATATATATATATATATATATATATATGCAAAACAACCACTCTGAAAGAATAGAGAAATTCCAAGCGCTTTCGTGACTACTCACATTATCAAGTTCCTTGATAATGTGAGTAGTCACGAAAGCGCTTGGAATTTCTCTATTCTTTCAGAGTGGTTGTTTTTGCATATTTTGAAATTACCTGTTTACTGTGATCTTATTGCATATATATATATATATATATATATATATATATATATATATATATATATATATATATATATATATATATATATATATATATATATATATATATAATATATATATAATATATATATAATATATATATATATATATATATATATATATATATATATATATATATATATATATATATATATAGGGAGGTGTTAAGTAAATGTTTAGGGAGTTTGAACCATGTAAAAGAATTAATGCTATGGAGGAGACAGCTGTAGATGGTGTAGTAGGTAAGCTTGGAGTACCAGAGGTAAATGATAACAGGGACCTGTAATTGAGCTGAAAGAAGCTTAACAATTGAGAGTATGAAGCTAAACAAGGAAATGAAATGTAATATATAGCCTAATGATAGCAGTTAGACTGTATATTAGTAGACAAGAGGTTAATTAGTAGACTTATGGATATGCATATTTTGAGAGGAGCAATGAAGATGTCAGATCGTTATTTAGTGGTAGCCATAGTAAAAGTAAGGAGTAGATGGAGTGAAAGAAGACTGACAGCATTGGGCAAGAGAGAAGTGAAAGTAAATGAAATAATCAAGGATATAGCTCTAGAAAGATGTAAACAGCTCCTGGGGCAAAGGTGGGCTAGCAAAAGCTCAGGAAATAAGAAAGTATCAGGTAAATTTAAGAATGAATTGCTAGAGTGAGCGGCAGTCATTAATGATCTTAGGAGGGTGGGTGTGGGTGGTAAGAGACGATTGGTGGAATGAGATAAAGAGGGTAGTAAGGTAGAAGAAATTAGCATATATGGAGGGAAAGAGGTGGTTATAAGAGTAATAAAAGAGTACGACCTCTCCTCGTTTACTGATGACTTGGACTTACAACGGGTTCTCTGACCAGTATGCATACCTAAATAATGTATATTAGAGATGATTTCCTCTATTATGTTTATTACAATATACAGTACACTGTTTTATAAAAATCTAAAAATATACCAGAAATGTTATAAATGGTGCAAAGGTGACATTAACCCTTTGACTGTCGCAACCCCCAATCCTGAGGTGTCTCCTGGTGTCGCAAAATTTAAAAAAAAAAAAATTATTTTTTCTTATGAAATGATAGAGAATCTTTTCCCGATTGTAATGACACCAAAAAAACGAAATTTGATGGAAAACTGACGGAATTATGCTCTTGCAAAGTTAGCGACCTCAGCGTTGTTTACAAATCGGCGATTTCGCCCACTTTGAGCCCTATTTTCGGCTAATTTCCTTGTTCCAGTCGCCCAATCTCATAGCTATTTCTTTAGAACTCCATTTTTTCTATCGATTGAGTACAAGAAACTGCCCATTTACCGATTTCAACTACCTAATAATGTGGTCAGAAATTTGCAATTTGGCCAATTTCACGAAAACTAAAAAATATGACAATTTCAAAATAAGGTTCAGAATGAACAATGCAGACATTCCTGGCTCTAAAATAACATTTTCTTCGTTCATCAGTCACGTCTCCAGGCCCCTCTGATATTACTCTTGCTTTCTATTTTGAATTTTTATTCAAACAAAAAATAGAAGACTTACTATTATGCAGACTACTGCAATACAGTAATAATTGTATAAATAACATCAACCCATTCATGACTGCATATTAGAATGGCTAGTTGGACATTTATTGGACAAGGGCATCATTTGTTTACCTTTGAACATTGGCAAAAATCAAACATTTCCCCTACTTTGAGCTCCATTTCTAGGTTCTTTTTATAGTAAAATGAATCAAAATCACCTCCATTTCTATAATATGTTTTCCATTCTATCAAATGAGACCAAGAAAACGAGAATACAACCATAAATACTATACGAAAATAGACCACAAAGTCTGCATTTTAATTAAAAAAAACAGAGTTTTTTTTTTTCTCATTATGCACTGCGTGCTCCAGGATTTTTTTTATATGGTGCACACTGACCACACAGACCCATTCTCTCACATGTGGGCCTACCAGCTTTCTCCTGCTTGATTTGAAGCCGCTAGAATTTATGAGTATATATACGTCAAACATGGTACCTCGTAAGACGTATATATGTGGCCGCGACAGTGAAAGGGTTAAAACAGTACCAAAGATGATTGACACAAACCCACTACCATTATAGTATGCTCCTCACTTAGTAACGAATTCCTTTACTGATGAGGTCTTAGGAATGGAACTCCGTCATTAACCCTTTGACTGTTGCAACCCCAAATTCTGAAGTGTGTCCTGGTGTCGAAAAATTTTTGGAAAAAAAAAAAAATTCTAATGAAATGATAGAGAATCTTTTCCTGGTGGTAATGACACTAAAAGTATGAAATTTGATCAAAAACTTACGGAATTACTCTCCCGCGAAGATAGCAATCTCGGCGATATATACGCATCGGCGATTTTGCCAACTTTGAGCCCTATTTTCGGCCAATTCCATTGTTCCAGTCGACCAAACTCGGCTATTTCTTTAGAACTCCATTTTTTCTATCAATTGAGTACAAGAAACTGCCCATTTACCAATTTCATCTACCCAATAAAGTGGTCAGAAATTGGCAATTTGGCCAATTTCACTCAAAAAAAGATGCCAATTTCAAAATAGGGTCCAGAATAAGCAATGCAGACATTCTTGGAACTAAAATAACATATCCTCTGTTCATTAGTCACATCTCCAGGCCCCTCTTATGTTACTCTTGCTATCTATTTTGATTTTTTTATTCACACAAAAATTAGAAGATTTACTGTTATACAGACTATTGCATTATTGTAAAAATGGTATAAATAATATCAGTGCATTAGTGAAAGAATATTAGACTCCACAGTTGATGTGTATTGGACGTGTGGTGTGATTTGCTTACTCCTGAACATTGGTAAAAATTGAACATTTCCGCTACTTTGAGCTCAATTTCAAGGTCGTTTTCATTGTGAAACTAATCAAAATCATCTCTACTTCTGTAATATGTTTTCCATTTTATCAAATTAGACCAAGAAAACGAGAATACAACCATAAATAATATAGGAAAATACACCTCAAAGTTGGCGTTGTAATCAAAAAACATGGTCGGAGTTTTTTCTCTCATTATGCACTGCGTGCTGCAGGATTTTTTATACAGTGCTCACTGACTACACAGACCCATTCTCTCACATGTGGGCCTACCAGCTTTCTCCTGCTTGTTTTGAAGCTGCTAGAATTATTGAGTATACATACGTCTGAAACACTGGCTCGTAAGACATATATATATGGCCGAAACAGTCAATGGGTTAAGTGAGGAGAGGCTGTATAGTAGGAGAGCCAATGAGAGAATGAACAAGTTTTTATCGGCAACTTTACTAAGGATAAGAAACTGTTTTGAAGAGAGATCAACAAAGTGATGATGCCTGAAGAGCAAATTGGTTTTGTAGTTAAAAATAAAGAGAGGTTATATTAGATGGGAAGTTGTGGGTACTGCAGAGATAAAGAGGATATTTTGACGAGTTGTCAAATATTAAAGATGTAGGGGAGGTAGTGTTTTCACACATTGGTCAGGGAGAATAACATCATATATAAGAGTGAGGAGATGCTTCAGGTGCATGTGAAGAGTGTGAGAAGCAGTGAATAGAATGAAAGGGGTTAAAGCAGCTGGGATAGATTAGATTAAGACAGAGATGTGAAAAGCAGGTGGGGATACAGTGATGGAGTAGTTGATGTATTCATGCAGTATAGAATGAAAGAAAGGAAGGCATCAAAGGTTTGGTAGAGAGCATGCATAGTTCCCTTGTATAAGGGAAAAAAGGGGACAAAAAGGAATGTAAGAATCATGGGGGGAATAAGCTTGTTGAATATACTGGGTAAAGTTGATGTTAGAATTAGTATTAGAAAGGTTAATGGTAAGACAGAAAGTAGGATTGCAGAGGAGCAGGGAGAATTTATGAAGTGTTTGCATTGCAGCACATAAGTAAGCAGTACTAAGATAAGGGTAAAGAGTTGTTTGTTGCATTGAAGGATTTAAAAAAGGCATATGATAGGGTGGATAGGGAAGCCATGTAGCAGATGCTGCAATTGTACAGAATATGAGGTAGGTTACTAAAGTTAGGCTTTGAGTTTCAGGGGCTTGAGCATCCAACAGGCTTATGTAAGTTTGTTAGATAGGGGTGAATGGAGATCATTTTATTTAATGTATGTGTTGTTGGAGTGTGAGCAGGATAACATTATTGAAGGGATTTGGGAAAACTGGTTAGCTGGACTTGTGTCATGGAAGAGAGAAAGGCAGTGTCTGCACTCTCAGAGAGGAGTGGGATGCTGCAGTCTGAGGGTAATCTGAGTTACAATGTAAGCACACTCCTTGCAAGACAGTGAATGAATGAATGATAGTGAATGTGTTTCTTTGTGTTGTCCTGCCTTGGTGGGATAGAGTTGTTGAGGTAAAAAAGTCAAAAGTGAAATTAGATGTATGATGAAATCTTGGAAATGTCAAGTAGAGAAAATGATCAGAGGGTGATTATATGGTATTAGCATATAACATCCAGTACTGTATAAAAATTATGATCTTTTATTTTTCAAAAAGTACATTGCATTGAGTGTGAGTTTTTGAGCATAGCCAAATTACAATGGATATTAGTTGAGCATCTTTTGAATGTGAGTTCTGTTGATACATGTACTTGTTGTTAAACATTTAGTTCCAAAGGTTATTTATATTTTGCCTGAAAAAGGCTTGAGAAATTGAATCCAGATTCAGTCTGTCCATCCATCTATAACTGATGCTTTTGAATGTATTTACTTCACAGGGAAAATGAGTTAATAAATGATCAAAAAGCTGGATCTTCAGGAGCTGAAGTTTCCCAAGTAAACGGGTCCCAGAGGGCCTCTGGGCTCCAACAGAACCACGTTTATGAAAGAGTCAAGAATTCAAAGCGCGAAACTTCTGCAGATAAACACTATCCTCAGAAGTCGCACCTTCCTATATCTTCACACTCGGCAGCAATGAATGTGGCTGTTAAGTTGAGGTATTTCTTGAACATAATGTTCGCATATTTTTATGTATTGATTGGAAGAAGCAATATAGAGAATTTCATCATGCAAAGTGTTTGATAGTAGTATAGGAAAAGAGAAATGTCAGAAACAATATTTTAGCATTATACTAAATGTTAACTTCTTTTTTTCTGGCTTTAGAAGTACATCTCAGCAATCACACAGAATGTAACATATCATTGTGCCCTTATTTAACTAAACATACAAAGAAGTTATCAACTCTCATTAGATGAAGTTAAGAGAAGCACAAGAAAATTGGATAGATCTTCATATTTGAAAAGGCTTCCTCATGGTAGGAGTATATTGTATTTTGGTATGTTGAAAATCTCTCGTGATTGTGATTGCTGTCTTTATATTTGTTTTACTGTGTTTCATTAACAGCTGAGTGACATGTAATCTGATATCCATAATCTGCATAGCATTTTATTAAGCAGTATGGGCAAATTATTCCTTTTCCAAGATTATTTGTTACAGTAGTGTAAGCATATTTGTTTCTGTAAGTAGCTCAGCCAAGCTCTCATATTTTAACATGACTCAAAACTACAGTGAGAAAAAGTTTTTATGGACAACAAATATTTACTTTTGTCTTGAAGTCTGTTTTGAAGACAATGGCTAAATTTGGCTATGAGTATTACTATCACTTCTGCCTGTCATCCAAAATAAGTCCACAACTTTGACAGTGGCAGCATCATTCCCAGATGTTAGAAACTTTAAGAAGAGTGATGTGAAAAAATAGCAAAAACTTTAGAAGAGTATTTGAGTCTTTTTAAAAGTTGCTTTCAGCTTATTACGTATCCCTTTTGCCCTGTTTGGTTTTTTCTGTTGCTCAGTTTCCGGATAATATCTTGAAAATGTTTCTACAATAACTTGAAACATTTTTTTTTATCTCATTGGTTGTCTTTCAGCAAGGTAGGAGACATATACTTTATTCAGTCACTGTCTTGCCAGAATTGTGCTAACAACACATTTCAGATGATCCTCCAACTGCAACATCCTCACGTCTCCTTCAGAATGCAGGCACCTCTCTTCTCACCTCCATGACTCAAGCTGAGCTAACTGTCTTCCCTGAATCCCTTCATAAATGTTACCCTGCTCACGTTCCAACAGCACTTTCATTAAAAACCACCTGTCTTCACTCAATCCGATCTAACACATTCAAACAAGCCTGTTGGATGGTCATGGTCCTAACACTCAAAGCTTCAAGTCTTTTTTTTATCCTTGCCTTTTTCAGCTGTTGTAGCCTTCCTAATTTCATACACATTTTGAAGCATTTAGCAAATATGTCTGGAGATTTTGATCAGTTGTAGAGTGCAAAATTGATAGAGCTGTCATGAGAAGGTTGACATCTAGAAGAATGCTCCAATAATAGTCTTGCAAGTTGTAAGTAAAAGACATATATGCACTGATCAAGATATTTATTAATTAATATTCTGCCATGAGTTGTTTCTTTAGTCTCATAAAGCATTAATGAAGGACTGAAGAAGCCACTCATGGCAAAACATGTCCTTAATAAATGTTCTGATGAGTACATACATGTCTTTTACCTTCAGCTGTAGGGAAATTACACATTTCTAAACTAATTTACATGGATATTTGCAACACCAAAAATTGCCTTATAAAGCAATCAACTATTTCCAATTGCCACAAAAGGAAGCACAGTATTTGGCTAATTTATATTTGAAATGTACCAATACAGTTCTAGACAGCCACAATAAAGTGAATATTGCCTTAAAGTGAATCACAGTCTTTGTTTCACAAACCATCTTAACCCCTTGACTGTTGCAACCCGAAATCCTGAGGTGTCTCCTGGTGTCGCAGAATCTTCCCCCCCCCCCAGTTATTTTTTCTTATGAAATGATAGAGAATCTTTTCCTGATTGTAATGACACCAAAAGAATGAAATCTGATGGAAAACTGATGGAATTATGCTCTCGCAAAGTTACCGACCTTGGTGATATTTACGAATTGGCGATTTCGCTCACTTTGAGCCCTATTTTTGGCTATTTCCATTGTTTCAGTCGACCAAACTCATTTCTGTTTCTTTAGAGCTCCATTTTTTTCTATCGATTGAGTACAAGAAACTGCCCATTTACCGATTTCAACTACCCAATAATGTGGTCAGAAATTTGCAATTTGGCCAATTTCACGAAAATTAAAAAAATATGACAATTTCAAAATAGGGTCCAGGATGAGCAATGCAGACATTCCTGGCTCTAAAATAGCATTTTCTTTGTTCATCAGTTATGTCTCCAGGCTGTTATGCAGACTACTGCAATATTGTAATAATTGTATAAATAATGTCAACCCATTCATGACTGCATATTAGAATGGCTACTTGGACATTTATTGGAAAATGACATCATTTGTTTACTTTTGAACATCGGCAAAAATCAAACATTTCCCTTACTTTGAGCTCCATTTCAAGGTTCTTTTCATACCAAAAAACCAATCAAAATCACCTCTGTTTCTATAATATGTTTTCCATTCTATCAAATGAGACCAAGAAAATGAGAATACAACAATAAATACTATATGAAAATAGACCACAAATTTGGCATTTTAATTAAAAAACGGTTGGAGTTTTTTTTCTCATTATGCACTGCGTGCTGCAGGATTTTTTTTATATGGTGCACACTGACCACATAGACCCATTCTCTCACATGTGGGCCTACTAGCTTTCTTCTGCTTGATTTGAAGCCGCTAGAATTTATGAGTATATATATGTCAAACACTGTGGCTCGTAAGACGTATATATACGACCGAAACAGTCAAAGGGTTAAGAGCATGACAAGCTCCGAAAATAATAAGCATGAATAAAATTGAAGAGTGCTATACGTATTAGCCAAGCACTCTAAAGCGAGCACCGTGTTAGTGAAGCATTCTAAAGCGAGCATTGTATTAGCGAAGCACCATAAAACAAACACCATATTAATGAGGCATGCCTGTATATTGGAATACTTGGAATACTTCAACTATGAGCTATATGTCAAATTTATATTCCAGTGCTGTCAAACATCACAAAACTGTTGAAATCGACTAATCCTTACCACTGCCTGAATATAAGCCAAATTCATGTTTGAATGAATTGTTTAGAAAACCGACAGGTTAATAGAATTTTTAACATGTAGTTGTCATTATGTTTTAAAATAAAGAATTTAAAATTTATAGTAGAGAGGCAGCAAAATATATTATAATTAGTACAATTTACATTAGTGTGTATTTAATTCTTAAAACTGATTTAGCAATCTTGAGTTAATTTGGATTTCTTGAGTAGTTTCAAACTGGGGCATATAAACCACTAAACAGCAGTGAGTGCCATAATATAACATGATAAATCTTAATGACGTGATTGTACAAAACTCACCATAAGGAGGGGTCAAACAGGCCAGTACTATCCAGTGGATAGCACCTTAGCCTGCTAGTTTTAGCACTGGCTTGCCGTGAATTTTGGCTCTCCATACAGAAAGTTGCTATAAAATAAGCATTGTTTAAGGTAATGAATAGTGCTTTAAGTAAATGAGTGGCTTCTTTTAATGGAATAAGTGGCATCTTTTTTGTGTGTGTTTGCTCCCTCTAATATTAGAATCTCGCTGTAGGCACAATATGAGACCACTATATCAATATCCATGGGTCTCGACTATTCAGTTTGCTACCAGCAGGTATCAGAAATATTGCTGGAACAAATGTAGAGGTAATCAGTAGAAGACTGGATCATTACCTCTGCCAAGTGCCAGGCTGTTAACAGCAACATCATGGTTGAATGGGCAATCAACAAGGAAGCCAGGCCTGAGGTTGGATTACAAGGGTGGAAAAGCCCTTAAAATCAGTCACAAGTAAATGACATACAATATGTAACTAATACATGCAGAATAGATGTTTTAATAGATTTGGAAGGAAAGTGAGACAGCGTGTGGAACAAATTTAAAATGGAGCATGGTTTAACAGATGATTGAGATAGTTAACATGGAGTTTGATTTAGGACAAAAACTAAGACAAGCTTATATAATTACTGTACCTATCAGTTTGCAAAAGGAGAGCTCCAGTTCTTAGTCATGCCCCTTACCTTTCAACTAACTGGCATGATTGAGGCTTGTCATGTCTGTTTTTGATTCCCTGTATGGGATTCACTTCCAGTGTATTATTGCACAACTCATTCCACATATTTCTTCCTATTAAAGAAATACTTCCTATTATTCCTGTGGCTATTTTGATGTAGCATGCTGGAGCTTGATATTGTTATTTGCTTTGAATTTTTTGTCAGATGTGTACTACATATAATAAATGCAATATACTTCATGATTACATATTAATAGGTATAATGTATTACCTGTAATACAGTACTTTGTGTTTAGGCAGTGCTATTTGACTTATTTTGTTTGATTATTGTTGTATAGTTTTTATATTTAATTTGCATGGAGTTTCTACTTAGATTGTGTTAAGCACACATGATAAAGATAAAAATAAAGATTTACTTTCTTTGTAAAGGTTACATTGTGTAATTACAATTTTGGTTTGCTAAGTACAAAGAAAGTCACTATCATGCTGGGGCATTTCGGGCAGACTGATCCTAGTACATAATAACTACTTAAATCTAGACAAGATAAGAGTGGTTAGCTTGTATTAAAATCTTTATTTAATCTTAATACTAATGTGAGGTAGTCAAGGTGGAGGTTTATAAGAATAATAATCTTGAAGTTGCACATAATGAAAACAATATTACAATTAATGGTTCAAACAGTAATATTTCATGGATTAGCAGAAGTTTAATAGTCTAGAGGTCACATAATATATGGGAGAGTTGCTTCAAACTGATTAGAAGTTGTTTTGGTTAGTTTGGTTAGTATTGAGAGATAAAATGATTTTTAAGCAAAGTCCTAAAATTTATATGTAGCCAGGGGATCCTTTACTGGTTCAGGTAGTGAATTCTAGATCTTTGGGCCCTTTATGTGAACTGCATTTTTGCATAGTGTGAGACTGACACGAGGGATGTCGAAGAGTGCCTTATGCCTTGTATTGTGACTGTGTGTTCTGTTGTAGCTATCAAGAAGTTTAAGTGGAGGGTTTATATTGGAGTTTAATGTTTTGTACAGTGGACCCCCCATCGAATTCGCAGTTTCAAAATTTGTGGCTTCAGTAATTCGCTGATTTTTCCTTAGAATCTAACTAATAATTGTTTGTGGAAATCCCCGCAAATTAGATTTTTTTTTTTTAATATATAATTTTTATGCGTTTTAACCCTAAATACAGTGGACCCCCAGATTAAGTCGTCATTGGAATAAGTAATACATATTTGGAATAAGTAATGTTTTTCATCAGAATATTGGCTCGGTGAATGTCACTGAACTTCGTATAAGTCATTCGTCTGGAACGTATCCGCGCGGCCTGAGTGTTCCCGATACCCCATGTACAGCCAATGTGCCGCTGTTTACCAGCCAGTGAGGACGATCCCACGAGTTCATACAATACATTTTGTATTATTCCATTCTTTTTAGTGCTTATAAATGCTAAATAAAACACCATGGGCCCAAAGAAAGCTTCTAGTGCCACCCAGCCCTTTGGTAAAGGGCTGAGAGAGAGGGGAGAATGTGCCTTTTTCAGTGATTCTGCAATATGTACAATACTAAAGCAGCAGGAGTCGATAAAAACTATAGCTCCAGCCAGCGATAAGGTGTAGCATTAACCCTTTGACTGTCGAAAGGCCCAATCCTGAAGTGTCTCCTGATGTCGCAAAATATTCGAAAAAAAAAATTATTTTTTCTTATGAGAATGTTAAGATTATTTTTCCGATTGTTTTAGTCCCAAAAAATTTTTTTTCCCATCAGTACTTACCGAGATATAGAGTCCTGAAGTTTGCTGAAATTGATCTGCGAGCGGCAACAGCGGTGACTGCCGCTCACCCGGTAAACTTTGATTTACTTGTATTCTATGGTTTCTTGTTTTTTCACTATTTTATTTTTTCACATAACTTTTGTGGCCTGTGAGACCAAATTATTGTGCAATGTTCAAATATACACTTGTTGAATGTAACACAATTATAGCAAAAACACTCGTATCATTATAATGTTGCTAAAACTTGTTTACACAAACAAACAATGTAAACAAATGTTTATTACGATTGTTTTATAATATATATACATATGTACAATCACTGGACACTTTTCTAGAAGTGCTGCAGCTTGTGGAATTCTTTGAAACATGGGTATAAGCACAATGGTGTCTTACACTCCTCACACATAAAACGAGTGTCTGTGTTTTTGTGGGCGTTTTGTGGTATGTCCACAGACAAAACACCTCTTCTGAGCATTTTTCTTGGCAGTAGTAGCAAGCAGTGGTATGGGGTAGTGATCACCAGGCCTCAGACGAGAGGACATGTGTTGATAATTTTGTGGGCGCTGGTCTATTGCAGGTGTTGTTTCTTGGTACTTGAATGTTATTTGTTTGATGACTGACAAACAAAATTCACCATATTTGGGTTTCTTCTTGGTCTTACCTTATACATATTATAAGCATTCAGCATGGAAATGTCAAGAAGATGGAAAAACAGTTTTATGTACCACTTATAACTCTTGTGAACACAGTCGGCAAACCCAATCTGCATGTCACATTTGTCCACTAAGCACATATTGAGGTTGTAATCCATCACAGCTGCAGGTTTTACAATGGGTTCATTGGTCTCTCTATTCTGCTTGCCAGTGTCTACCATTTCGTGTCGGTGAACTGATGTCAGCAGTGTGACATCACGTTTGTTGCCACCAAAATGCCATGATGTCATTGGCAGCAAACACCTGCACTTCACCTCTACGACTGCCAGCATCGAACCTAGGCATATGTTTACGATTTCTACGCACTGTGCCACACACATGTCATGTTCACTCGCAAGAAATCACTGAGTATAGGGCTTGTGTACCAGTTGTCAGTATATAAAATGTGCCCCTTACCAAGATATGGCTCCATCATTGTTCTAACCACATCACCAGAGATACCCAGTAACTTTCTGGTATCTTCCATTGTTTTACCGCCAGTGTACACAATTATATCCAAAACCAGACCAGTTTTGCAATCACACAGAACAAATAACTTTATACCAAAGCATTTCCTCTTGCTTGGTATATACTGCTTGAATGAGAGTCTTCCTTTGAACAAAATCAAAGACTCGTCAATAACAAGCTTCCTGAAGGGATAAAAATACATACAGCACTTTTGTTTCAGGTACATAAACACACGTCTGATCTTATATAACCTGTCGCTTCTGTCAGGCCTGGTTTTGTCTGAAAAGTGTAACATACGTAACAGTAACACAAATCTGTTCACTGGTATAATGTCACTGAAAGCAGGGGTTGAAATCAGGCAGTCTGTCGCCCAGTATGTGTTGACACTATGCTTATACACATGTGGCATAAGCATTATTGTGGCAAAGAACAGATACATCTCTGCCACAGTTGTGTCCTTCCACTGGTGTAGGCGTGATCTTGGTGACAGAATAGTGTTTGCCATGGTGTACTCACAGTATGTATTGCTTTCCCTGACAATAATGTCCATCAGGGGTTCATCGAAGAACAACTGAAAGCATTCCAGTTCAGTGGGATTGTTCCCAAGTGTACATGATGGCCGTATTCCACTTTGTCCTCCATCAAAGTCATGGGGATTGGGAACAAACTCATCATCTTGCTGCCAATCCCAGATGCGGTCAGCTGGTGCGTTCTGGATATTGTAATGTGGTTGTGGTTGTGGGAGTGTGGGGTCGGGTGAGGCTGGTTGTAGTTGTGCAGAGTCAGCAGCGCGGGTAGTAGCGTGGCCTGCTGCTGGTGTCACATGACTCATGCCACCATCACTATCACCACCACCGCCTGCTGCCTCACTTGCATCATTGATACCCATCGTAACAATATCGTCATCTTCACTATCAGGATGTGGTGTAGGGCCACGGGATGTGCTCCAAGATGTACTCCTTCCTCTTGGAAGAACATATGGCACACTACCAGACCGCATGCGACGTCGTATATACTGCCGCTTCACTGGGGAATATTCACCCTCACTGTCACAACTAGAACTGCTTTCAATAACCTTGAAATCACTATCACTATCACTTGCACTGCTCACATCTGAGTCTTGTACATGGGCAAATAGTTTCCTCTTTTGTCCTGGTACAGGTGAACATGAACGAGCCGGCCCAGCACCAGAGGTGGAAGGTTGTGGGTCATCTGGGTTTTCATCACTAACTATGTTATCCTGGGTAATTTTTTCGGTCACACTTGCTTCAAAACCAGGGAATTCACTTTCACTGACACTATCATCACTGTTTGAGCTATCACTTGGGAACAAAAGACCTCCAATCCGCCGAGGAGTGAGGAACTTCTTACCGTGAGGCATGGTGAAAATGGACTACCAAGATGGCGTTCCCACAATGCACCGCTGAGTCTCAGATTTTTTTCACAGGGTGCACACTGACCACTGAGACCCATTCTCTCTCGTGTAGGCCTACCAGCCCTCTCCCGCTTGATTTGAAGCCACTAGAATTTATGTGTATAGATACGTCAAACACTGTATCTCCCATGACGTATACATACGACCGCGACAGTCAAAGGGTTAACACTGTAGCAAGTAAGTTGAGCAATTGATCGATAGAAAAAGGACAGCACGAAACTGACTCCTCCATTGTTGTTGGTGGTATACAGGGCTACTAACTAACACTGCCTCCTCTGCTGCCACCTTCACCACCACTATGTAAGACTTATCTTTCACTGGCCCTTACACACCCAACAACAAGCAACACACTACCACTCATGACATTCTTAGTGCCATATTTTATTCATTCTAGAGTATATATCATGTTTCTATGTTATTAACATGATAAGCGAAACAAAGCTGAAGGGGGTAGGGGAGTTTCGGTGGGGAGAAATAAATGGGATTAAATCTGGAGTATCTGAGAGAGTTAGAGCTAAGGAAGGGGTAGCAGTAATGTTGAAGGATCAGTTATGGAAGGAGAAAAGAGAATATGAATGTGTAAATTCAAGAATTATGTGGATTAAAGTAAAGATTGGATGCGAAAAGTGGGTCATAATAAGCGTGTATGCACCTGGAGAAGAGAGGAATGTAGAAGAGAGAGATTTTGGGAGATGTTAAGTGAATGTATAGGAACCTTTGAACCAAGTGAGAGAGTAATTGTGGTAGGGAACCTGAATGCTAAAGTAGGAGAAACTTTTAGAGAGGGTGTGGTAGGTAAGTTTGGGGTGCCAGGTGTAAATGATAATGGGAGCCCTTTGATTGAACTTTTTATAGAAAGGGGTTTAGTTATAGGTAATACATATTTTAAGAAAAAGAGGATAAATAAGTATACAAGATATGATGTAGGGCGAAATGACAGTAGTTTGTTGGATTATGTATTGGTAGATCAAAGACTATTGAGTAGACTTCAGGATGTACATGTTTATAGAGGGGCCACAGATATATCAGATCACTTTTTAGTTGTAGCTACACTGAGAGTAAAAGGTAGATGGTATACAAGGAGAATAGAAGCATCAGGGAAGAGAGAGGTGAAGGTTTATAAACTAAAAGAGGAGGCAGTTAGGGTAAGATATAAACAGCTATTGGAGGATAGATGGGCTAATGAGAGCATAGGCAATGGGGTCGAAGAGGTATGGGGTAGGTTTAAATATGTAGTGTTAGAGTGTTCAGCAGAAGTTTGTGGTTACAGGAAAGTGGGTGCGGGAGGGAAGAGGAGCGATTGGTGGAATGATGATGTAAAGAGAGTAGTAAGGGAGAAAAAGTTAGCATATGAGAAGATTTTACAAAGTAGAAGTGATGCAAGGAGGGAAGAGTATATGGAGAAAAAGAGAGAGGTTAAGAGAGTGGTGAAGCAATGTAAAAAGAGAGCAAATGAGAGAGTGGGTGAGATGTTATCAACAAATTTTGTTGAAAATAAGAAAAAGTTTTGGAGTGAGATTAACAAGTTAAGGAAGCCTAGAGAACAAATGGATTTGTCAGTTAAAAATAGGAGAGGAGAGTTATTAAATGGAGAGTTAGAGGTATTGGGAAGATGGAGGGAATATTTTGAGGAATTGTTAAATGTTGATGAAGATAGGGAAGCTGTGATTTCGTGTATAGGGCAAGGAGGAATAACATCTTGTAGGAGTGAGGAAGAGCCAGTTGTGAGTGTGGGGGAAGTTCGTGAAGCAGTAGGTAAAATGAAAGTGGGTAAGGCAGCCGGGATTGATGGGATAAAGATAGAAATGTTAAAAGCAGGTGGGGATATAGTTTTGGAGTGGTTGGTGCAATTATTTAGTAAATGTATGGAAGAGGGTAAGGTACCTAGGGATTGGCAGAGAGCATGCGTAGTTCCTTTGTATAAAGGCAAAGGGGATAAAAGAGAGTGCAAAAATTATAAGGGATAAGTCTGTTGAGTATACCTGGTAGAGTTATTATTGAAAGAATTAAGAGTAAGACGGAGAATAGAATAGCAGATGAACAAGGAGGCTTTAGGAAAGGTAGGGGGTGTGTGGACCAGGTGTTTACAGTGAAACATATAAGTGAACAGTATTTAGATAAGGCTAAAGAGGTTTTTGTGGCATTTATGGATTTGGAAAAGGCATATGACAGGGTGGATAGGGGGGCAATGTGGCAGATGTTGCAGGTGTATGGTGTAGGAGGTAGGTTACTGAAAGCAATGAAGAGTTTTTACGGGGATAGTGAGGCTCAAGTTAGAGTATGTAGGAAAGAGGGAGATTATTTCCCAGTAAATGTAGGCCTTAGACAAGGATGTGTGATGTCACCGTGGTTGTTTAATATATTTATAGATGGAGTTGTAAGAGAAGTAAATGCGACTGTCTTGGCAAGAGGCGTGGAGTTAAAAGATAAAGAATCACACATAAAGTGGGAGTTGTCACAGTTGTTCTTTGCTGATGACACTGTGCTCTTGGGAGATTCTAAAGAGAAGTTGCAGAGGTTGGTGGATGAATTTGGTAGGGTATGCAAAAGAAGAAAATTGAAAGTGAATACAGGAAAGAGTAAGGTTATCAGGATAACAAAAAGATTCCTGTAAGGTTATCAGGATAACAAAAAGATTAGGTGATGAAAGATTGGATATCAGATTGGAGGGAGATAGTATGGAGGAGGTGAATGTATTCAGATACTTGGGAGTGGACGTGTCAGCGGATGGGTCTATGAAAGATGAGGTGAATCATAGAATTGATGAGGGGAGTCTGTGGAGACAAAGAACTTTGTCCTTGGAGGCAAAGAGGGGAATGTATGAGAGTATAGTTTTACCAACGCTCATATATGGGTGTGAAGCATGGGTGATGAATGTTGCAGCGAGAAGGCTGGAGGCAGTGGAGATGTCATGTCTGAGGGCAATGTGTGGTGTGAATATAATGCAGAGAATTCGTAGTTTGGAAGTTAGGAGGAGGTGCGGGATTACCAAAACTGATGTCCAGAGGGCTGAGGAAGGGTTGTTGAGGTGGTTTGGACATGTAGAGAGAATGGAGCAAAACAGAATGACTTCAAGAGTGTATCAGTCTGTAGTGGAAGGAAGGCGGGGTAGGGGTCGGCCTAGGAAAGGTTGGAGGGAGGGGGTAAAGGAGGTTTTGTGTGCGAGGGGCTTGGACTTCCAGCAGGCATGCGTGAGCGTGTTTGATAGGAGTGAATGGAGACAAATGGTTTTTAATACTTGACGTGCTGTTGGAGTGTGAGCAAAGTAACATTTATGAAGGGATTCAGGGAAACCGGCAGGCCGGACTTGAGTCCTGGAGATGGGAAGTACAGTGCCTGCACTCTGAAGGAGGGGTGTTAATGTTGCAGTTTAAAAACTGTAGTGTAAAGCACCCTTCTGGCAAGACAGTGATGGAGTGAATGATGGTGAAAGTTTTTCTTTTTTCAGGCCACCCTGCCTTGGTGGGAATCGGCCAGTGTGTTAATAAAAAAAAAATGTTATTAATATTGTTTATTATGTCATGTTACATGAATTATGCTAGATAAATAAGCCGTAGAGCTGATAGTGTCATATTGAAGAACTATCTTGTCCTGTCTCCCAACATAATTCCTAACATACGCCAGAAACAGACCTCTCTGGAACACTTCTTTGAGCGACAGGGGTCCAGTGACTCTCAAGCTGGTCCTAGTGGCATTAAAAAACAAAGAAGGGAAGTAACCCAGGATAAGGACTTGGTGCCTGAAGTCTTTATAGAAGGGGATGCCCCTTTCAGACAGTTGTAAACTCCTCCATCCTCTACCCTCCTCCCGTCTTCCATACATCACCATGTCTTCAATAAAGGCAAGGGTGATGTTATTATTGTTTTATTCTTCATGTATCATTGTTTTTTGTGTAGGTAAATGTATATTTCATGTAGAAAACATTTTTTTTAATACTTTTGGTTGTTTGAAATGGATTAAATGGATTTCCATTATTTCTTATGGGGAAACTTAATTCGGAATAAGTCACTCTCTTTGGAACGGATTAATTATGTAATTCGGGGGTCCACTGTATGTATTAAGAAAAATGTAATTTAATAATTTTGTAACATAAATATTAACATAAATTCAGCAAAATTTCCAAGTAAAATATAATACTATGTAAAAAATTTTTTAAAATATTACTGGTATTATCAGGTACATATTGCTACTTCTACGTACTTACACTTAGGTCACACTACACTTACATATAATAGTTCTTGTTCTTATTGCTTTTCCTTTTATATCCATGGGGACGTGGAATAAGAATCTTTCCTCCATAAGCTATGCATGTTGTAAAAGTCAACTGAAATGCCGGGAACAATGGGCTAGTAACCCCTTTTCCCGTAAAGTCTACTAAAAAGAAAAAAAAGAAAACCGTCAAAGTGGGATGTTTGAATGTGCGTGGATGTTGTGCGAATGATAAGAAAGAGATGACTATGGATGTTATGAATGAGAAGAAGCTGGATGTTCTGGGTTTAAGTGAAACAAAGCTGAAGGGGATGGGAGAGTTTTAGTGGGGAGAAATAAATGGGATTAGGTCAGGGGTTTCAAATAGAGTTAGAGCTAAAGAAGGAGTAGCAGTAATGTTGAAGGATAAGTTATGGCAGGAAGAGAAGGAATATAAATGCATAAATTCAAGGATTATGTGGAATAAAATAAGGGTTGGATGTGAAAAGTGGGTTACAGTAAGCATTTATGCACCTGGAGAAGAGAGAAGTGTAGAGGAGAGAGAGAGATTTTGAGAAATGTTGAGTGAGTGCCTGGGGAGTTTTGAACCTAGTGAGAGAGTGCTTGTGGTTAGGGATCTCAATGCTAAAGTGGGTAAAAATGTTGTGGAGGGAGTAGTAGGTAAATTTGGGGTGCCAGGGGTAAATGAAAATGGGGAGCCTTTACTTGAGCTATGTGTAGAAAGAGGTTTGGTAATAAGTAATACATATTTTATGAAAAAGAGGATAAGTATACAAGGTATGATATAGCACGTAATGAAAGTAGTTTGTCAGATTATGTACTGGTGGATAAAAGGTTGATGGGTAGGCTTCAGGATGTACATGTTTATAGAGGGGCAACTGATATATCAGATCATTATTTAGTTGTAGCTACAGTTAGAGTAAGAGGTAGATGGAACAAAAGGGAAATGGCAACAGCAAGCAAGAGAGAGGTGAAAGTGTATATACTAAAGGAGGAGGAAGTTAGGGTGAGATATAAGCAACTATTGGCAGAAAGGTGGGCTAGTGTAATTAGGAGTAATGGGGGGGGGGGGTTGAAGAGGGTTGGAATAGTTTTAAAAATGCAGTATTAGAATGTGGGGCAGAAGTTTGTGGTTATAGGAGGGTGGGTGCAGGAGGAAAGAGGAGTGATTGGTGCAATGATGAAGTAAAGGGTGTGATAAAGGAGATAAAGGTAGCTTATGAGAGGTTTTTACAAAGCAGAAGTGTTATAAGAAGAGCAGAGTATATGGAGAGTAAAAGAAATGTGAACAGAGTGGTGAGAAATTGCAAGAGGAGAGCAGATGATAGAGTGGGAGAGGCACTGTCAAGAAATTTTGCAGAAAATAAGAAAAAATTTTGGAGTGAGATAAACAAGTTGAGAAAACCAAGGGAACAAATGGATTTGTCAGTTAAAAGCAGAGTAGGGGAGTTAGTAGATGGGGAGCTGGAGGTACAGTGGAAACCTGAGTTTCAAACGTATCGATTATTGAACTTATCGAGCTTTGAACGCTTTTTTCGAACCAATTTTGTCCTGATTATCGAACGCACCCCGTCTTTCGAACCGCGCGATACCGAACCTGTCCGCTAGCCTGCTCTGTCCGTGTCCCCGCGCAGGCATCATGAGCCAGTCTGGCTTTGTTGATGCTTGAGTGAACACTAACCTGCACGTTCATTCAAACATTTCGCTATTAATTCATTGTGTTTAGTGCTTGTGACTGTGAAATAGGCTACCATGGACCCAAAGAAACTTGCTAGCAGTACCCCTGTGGTAAAGAAAGTGAGAAACACCATAGATGTGAAGAAGGAAATAATACAAAAATATGAGAGTAGTGTGAGAATTGAGCTTGCCAGTATGTACGGGAAAAGCAAGTCAACCATCGCTTCTATCCTGGCAAAGAAAGAACAAATTAAAGAAGCTGATGTTGCGAAAGATGTTGATATGTTAACCAAAAATAGACCACAGACAGTCGATCAGGTTGAGAAGTTGTTGCTGATGTGGATCAAGGATAAAGAGATGGCAGGTGAGAGTGTTTCGGAGACAATTATTTGTGAAAAGGCAAGGAAGTTGCATGTCTATATGGTAAAGAAAACTCTTGGAACCAGTGCTGATAGTGAATTTAAGGCCAGCAGAGGCTGGTTTGACAGATTTAAGAAACATAGTGGCATACACAATCTTGTAAGGCATGGTGAGGCAGCCAGTTCAGGCTAATGGGCAGCTGAGGAGTTTGTACAGTATTTTAAGGGGTACGTAGACACTGAAAAATTCAAACCCCAACAAGTGTTAAATTGTGATGAAACAGGCCTGTTTTGGAAGAAAATGCCAAAGAGGACCTACATTACTCAGGAGGAAGAGGCACTGCCAGGACACAAGCCTGTGAAAGACAGGCTAACTCTTTTGTTCTGTGCTAATGCTAGTTGTGATTTTAAAGCAAAGCCTTTACTTGTGTATCACTCAGAAAATCCCAGAGTGTTTAAGAAAAGCGATGTCATTTAAGAACAAGTTATGTGTCTTGTGGAAAGCAAATAATAAGGCAGATTTTCAAAGAGTGGGTCCATGAAGTGTTTGGCCCCAGTGTGAGAAAATACCTCCTAGAAAATAATTTGCCACTCAAGTGCCTCCTGTTAATGGACAGTGCTCCTGCACATCCTCCAAACTTGGTAGACCTACTGTCTAGGGACTACAGTTTCATCACAGTGAAGTTCTTGCCTCCTAACACCACTCCTCTCCTCCAACCCATGGACCAGCAGGTTATTTCTAACTTCAAAAAACTCTACACAAAAGCAGTGCTTGAAAAGTGCTTTGAAGTGACCACGACACTAGGTTGACCCTAAGAGAGTTCTGGAGGAAGCACTTTAATGTCTACAGCTCCATAAGGGAGTGACTTCCAGGACTTTGAACTCTGCTTGGAGACGATTGTGGCCAAATTATGTCCAAAAAAGGGATTTTGAAAGGTTTGAGGCTGACCCTGACCCTGCTGACCCTCTGCCTGTTGTGGACTCTATTGTGGCATTGGGGAACACCCTGTGGCTGGAGGTAAGTGGAGAGGATCTGGAAGAGTTGGTGGACGACCACAGGGAGGAGCTAACCACTGAAGAGCTGGAAGAGCTTCATCTGGAACAGCAGCAGACCACAGCTCAGGAACTTGCTTCAGAGGAGGAGGAAGTGGGAGTGGATGTGAGGTGTTTACTTCAGTGATTAAGGACATGTGTGCAAAGTGGAATGAGTTGCAAACTTTCGTTGAAAAGTATCACCCTGACCAAGCTGAAACAAGCCATCTCTGCAACAAGTTAAGTGACAGAACCATGTCCCACTTCAGGGAAATGTTAAAGAGGTGCCAGAAACAGAGGACTGTGGACAGTTATTTTGCGAGACAGGGGTCCAGTGACTCTAAAGCTGGTCCTAGTGGCATTAACCCTTTCAGGGTTTCGGCCGTACTAGTACGGCTTACGCTCCGGGGTTTTTGACGTACTAGTATGTATAAATTCTAGCACCTTCAAATCTCGCGGGAAAAGGCTGGTAGGCCTAGATGTGAGAGAATGGGTGTGTGTGGTAAGTGTGCGCAGTAGAAAAAAAATCTGGGACCCAGTGGCGCATTGTGGGTACGCCATTTTAGTAGACCTTGTTCACCATGCTTCACGGTAAGAAGCTCCTCACTCCTCGGCGAATTGGGACACTTTTGTTCCCCAGTGACAGTTCTAATACAGATGAAAGTGCCAGTGAAGATGAGTTTCAAGGTTTTGGTGAGGTTGTGACCAAAACTAATGACCATAATATCAGTAATAGTGAGGAAAACCCAGACAACCCTCAGCCTTCCACCTCTGGTGCTGGGCCGTCTTGTTCACGTTCAGTTGTACCAGAATCAAAGAGGAAACTCCTATTTTTCCCAAATATCGGACTCAGATGTGAGCATTGGTAATGATAGTTTTAGTGAATATGAAGTACAAGCTCTTGAAACCAGTTCCAATAGTGATAGTGAAGTGGAATATTCTCCAGTGAAGCGTCAGTATATACGACGATATATGAGCTCTGGTAGTGTGCCATATGCTATTCCAAGGGGAAGGAGTACATCTCAGAGTACATCCCATGGCTGTACAACAGGAACAGACAGTGAAAATGATGATAGTGTTGCAATTGGGATGGAAAATGTGCATGGTGGTGGTAGTGGTGATGCTGGCTGTGAGGCACCAGCAGTGGGCCACGCTGCCACCCACGCTTCCACCCAACAACAAAGGCCACCATCCCCCACCCACCCATCACACCAGCCTCCACAACCACAACCACCTGTCAATGTCCAGTACCCATCAGCAGACCACACCTGGGATTGGCAGGAAGCTGTCAGTTTTGTTCCAAATCCCCACCAGTTTGATGAAAGCCAAAGTGGAATACGGCCATGTTGTACACTGGGGAACAATGCCAGTGAACTGGAGTGTTTTGAGTTATTCTTTGAGGAACCCCTGATGGAAATTATTGTCAGGGAAAGCAACAGATACTACAAGTGCACCATGGCAAACACAATATTTTCACCAGAATCACATCTACACAAGTGGAAGGCGACAACTGAGGCTGAGATGTATCTTTTCTTTGCCACAATAATGCTTATGCCATATGTGAATAAGCACAGTGTGAAATCATACTGATCGACAGACCGCCTGATTGCAACCCCAGGTTTCAGTGATATAATGGGAGTGAATCGATTTGTGCTACTATTACGTATGCTTCGCATCTCAGACAAAACCAGGCCTGACAGAAACGACAGGTTATACAAGGTTAGGAATGTGTTTGTGTATCTGAAAGACAAATTCAATGTGTATTTTTATCCCTTCATGAAGCTTGTAATTGACAAGTCTTTGATTCTGTTCAAAGTAAGACTCTTTCAAGCAGTACATACCAAGCAAGAGGAAACGCTTTGGTATAAAGTTGCTTGTGCTTTGTGATTGTTACAGTGGTCTGGTATTGGATATTATTGTGTACAATGGAAGTTATACATTGCAAAATACCAGGAAGTTATTGGGCATCTCTGGTGATGTGGTTAGAACAATGATAGAACCATACCTTGGTAAGGGGCATATATTATATACTGATAACTGGTACACAAGCCCCTCACTCAGTGATTTTTTGCGAGTGAACATGACAGATGTGTGTGGCACAGTGCGTACAAATCGTAAACATATGCCCAGGTTTGACGCTGGCACTCGTAGAAGTGAGGTGCAGGTGTTTGCTGCCAATGGCATCATGGCATTTCAGTGGCATGACAAAAGAGATGTCACACTGTTGTCATCAGTTCACCCTAACAAAATGACAAACACTGGCAGGCAGTATAGAGACAGCAATGAACCCATTCTAAAACCTGCAGCTGCGATTGATTACACCCTCAATATGAGCTCAGTGGACAAATGTGACATGCAAATTGGGTTTGCTGATTGTGTTCGCAAGAGTTATAAGTGGTACATAAAACTCTTTTTCCATCTTCTGGACATTTCCATGCTGAATGCTTATAATATGTATAAGATGAGGACCAGAAACAAACCACCATATGGCGAATTCTGTTCGTCTGTCATCAGACAAATAGTATTCAAGTACCAAGGAACAACACCTGCACTAGACCGTCCACTAAATTATTAACAACTACCTTCTCGTCTGAAGCATGGTGATCACTTCCTAGTAAAACTGCCTGCTACTGCTTTCAAGAAAAAGGCTCAGAAGAGGTGTTACGTCTGTGCACATACAAAAAACGGCCACAACAACGCAGAGACACTCGTTTTGTGTGTGAGGAGTGTAAAACACCACTGTGCATGACACCATATTTCAAAGAATTCCACAGGCTGCAGACCTTCTAGAAACATTTCCTGTGACTGTATATGTGTATATAAAATATAGAAAAATAGTAACAAACAACATTTCATATCGTTTGTCTGTGTAAATATTTTCTGTAAACAAAAACAGTGACAAGTGTTTATGCAGTTATTGTGTAGTATAGATAAAGAAATAACTTACAAAATAGTGATCATATTGGTCTCACAGGCCGTGAAGTTACTTGGGAAAAAAAAAATAAAAAAATAATAGAAAATAGTACCTAAAAAAATAAAGTAATACCGGGTGACCGGCAGTCGGCGATGTTACCATATACAAAGCATTTTCTGTCAACTTCATGCCTCCATATTTCGGTAATTATTGATGGTAAAAATTTTTTGTTTAGCCTATAAGATTTAAAAAAGAAGCTATCTTTTCATAAGAATTTTTTTTTTTTTTTTTTTTTTTTTGAAATTTTGGCGACCCTGAGAACAAGTCTCGGAGAGGGCCTGGGTACCCTGAAAGGGTTGAAAGACAGAGAAGGGAAGTAACCCCAGAGAGGGCTTTGATACCTGAAGTCCTTATGGAGGGGGTTCTCCATCCAAACAATAATCCCAACTCCCTCTCTCCTCCTCCCTATCTTCCAGATGCCGTCACCAGTCTTCAATAAAGGTAAGTAAAAATGTTATTTTATATGTTTATTTAAATTTATTACTAATTGTACTATGTATGTTTGTTGTATGTATGTAAAATTATAATGTAATCTTTATAAAATGTATTTTTTTGTGAATATTTTGCATTTCTGGAATAGATTAATTGTATTTCTATTATTGCTTATGGGAAATATTGGTTTGACTTTCGAACATTTCGACTTTAGAACTATCTCCTGGAACAGATTAAGTTCGAAACTTGATGTTCCACTGTATTGGGTAGATGGTGGGAATATTTTGAGGTACTTTTAACCCTTTCAGGGTCGACAGGCCCTCTCCCAGACTTGTTCTCAGGGTGATGTATGAAGCTGACTCTGAAATTAAATTAGTGTTTTGGGGGCATATTTATGATTTAAACTATAAAAATAGGCATATACAGGCATTTTTTAACCTCAGCCAGAATTCACGGTATTTCCAAATTCGCAGGTAGTCTTGGAACGTAACCCCGTGAATTTGGGGGGACTACTGTATATGTAATAGGCACAATAATGTGAGTATATGTCTCGTATATTTAGTAAGCTCAGGCTTTTGAAAAGTGGTGGGATGTGCTATCTAGCACAGGAGTTGGTAATCATCCACACAGCAGCTTTTTGTTGGGTTATTAAAGGTTTAAGACGGTTGTCTGTGGTTGATCCCCAGGCACAAATACCATAGGTGAGGTAGGGATATATTAAAGAGTGGTATAGGGTAAGGAGTGTCATTTGAGGTACATAGTACTGTATCGTATCTTGGAAAGGATGCCTACTGATTTAGAAATTTTCTTGGATATGTGTTGGATGTGGGAATGAAATTTAAGATTACAGTTAAGGAGAAGACCTAGAAATTTACCCTCAGTGTGTCTTGTAATAGGAAACCATTTATCGATATATTAAGTTGGACATTTAAGGCTCTGTTTCCAAACAGCATGAAGTATGTTTTGTCTATGTTGAGAGTGAGTTTGTTGGTCATCATCCAAGTACAGTACGTATATATTTTTGGCAGCTCATTGTTTACAGTGTCTCTAAGTACGTATAGCTGAGTTTGAGTGGGAGTAGACATAAGTAGTGTCATCTGCAAATAGAACTAGTTTAAGGAGTTGAGATGCGTTGGGGAGATCATTGATGTAGATGAGAAAGAGGAGTGGGCCTAGGACACGACACTACCCTGTGGCACTCCGACAGCTGCAGGCTGGATAGTGAAGTTGACTCCATTTGCTTATAGTATTGTTAAAATAAGATTTTAGGTAAATGAGGGAATGTCCTCTAATGCCGTAATGATTTAGTTTTAAGTGCAGGAGATTGTGGTCCACTGTATCAAATGCTCTCTGTAGGTCAGTGAAGAGCCTCAGAGGTTATTTATTTTTATTGAGGGCTGTACATATTAGTTCAAGCATTTGTATAATAGCATAATTCATACTTTTTTTTGGTCTAAACCCAAACTGGCATGGGTTAAGTATGTTGTTGGATATTAGGTAGGAGTAAAGTCATTTGTGTATTATTTTTTCAAATATTTTCGAAAGTAAGGGCAAGTTTGAGATAGGTCTATAGTTGTTCAGATCAGTTGGATCACCTCCTTTGAGGATTGGGGTAACTCATGCTGTCTTGAGTATGGACGGGAAAGTTGAGGACTACAGATTTGTTAAACAGTGTTGCAGTAATGGGTGACAACACATTAGCAGCTTTTTTATATATGAATGGTGGCAAGTTATTTAAATCTCCTGGTTTGGTTTTTTAATGATTTAATGATGAGTGAGACTTTAGTAGAATTAGTTGGAGCTAGATATAGAGTATTTGGGTAGTTGTCAGTGAGGTAGTCTTTCGGCTGGGTATGAGCTAGAAATTTTGCTTGCTAGCTTCGATCCTACAGTAGAGAAGAAGATATTAAATTTGTTGGCCGTGTTTTTAGGCTGTATGTGAGGTTCATCTGATTTAGTTAAGTTTATCTCTGTTTCTAGACAGTTTTTTAAAGCCCAAACTTTTGGAGAGGGATTGCCAGGTCCTTTTCATATCACCTTTTATTGCAATAAATCTATTTTCGTAATGCATTTGCTTTGATTTTCGTATTAATTTTGTGAGTATTGATGTGTATCATTTAGCCGTTTCTTTAGTAATCAGGCCTAATCTGAACAGTTTTTCAAGTTGGTGCTTTTTATCAATGGATTTGAGGATACTATTTGTTAGCCATGGGCTGTTTAGTCTCCTTGCTGTGATCTGCTTCGTTTTGATCGGACAATGCATGTTATAGAGATTTTGGGCTTTATATTAAAAAAATTTTGACATCTTTGTCAATATTATTGCTCAGTTAGCTCTCTCTGCCAATCAGTGTTGCCTAGTGCCAATATTAAATTATTTACTGATGGCTCGTCGTGCAGGCAAAATGAGATTTTTCTCGAGTCTTGAGGCAGTTTATATAAGTTGGTTATGAGAAAGGTGGGGTAGTGGTCTGTAGTGTTGTTTGTGATTATACCTGCTTGTAGTGGAGATATCTTGTTGGTCCAGATATGGTCAAGTAATGATGCACTTGTCTCAGAGATTCTTGTTGGCTTAGTTGTAGAAGGTAGTAGCAAGCAGTTGTTCATAGTGTTTGTGAAATCAGCTACTGGAGGGTCAGTTGCTTGGATGAGGTTTGTGTTGAAGTTTCCTGTAAGTACCAGGTGGTGGATATCAAAAAAGTGATTCTTGTTGTTATGCCTGTGTGTTCATTACAGTTCACCAAGCAGTGAATGTCTTCTAGCTCTAAGTGCACAATAGTATATATGGTCTACATGCTAAGTTGGTTTAGTTGTTTGTATGATGGATGTGTTTGTTATGTGTAGAACAAAAGTGTGAGACATTTCTAATAATAAGTTTTGTTATGTTATGATTGGTTTTTTGTATGTTACTATTTTGATCTCTTACAACATATACCATAAGTAAGATATTGATAGTTGAGTGTACTTTCCTGTAGATGCTCAACTGTATGTGGTTGCAGGGGTCAGGCTCTAGCTCCTGACTCTGGAACCATAAGAAATTTTTGATAAAATATGCCCATTATTTATTAAATTTATTTTAATGTTTTGGATGTGCATGTTGAATTTGTTTGTTATCTGAGTATAGGCCCGTGAAATTTGAGTGTAATTTATCCTGGTATTTATGTGGTTAATGATTTTTTTTTTTCCAAATATTGTATAGAAGGACTTCTTTTTTTTTTTTTTTTGTTGAGTATGAATGTTTTGGCTGTCATCCAGATCAATATATTTTTTGCTGTATCATTTACCATATTATATAAGATAACTGTGTCAATGGTTGAAGGGAAACTGTGGTTTCATATGTAAGTATTGGTTTTAGTTGCTGGAAAGTATTTGAGCAATCACTGGTATAAAGGAAGAGTAGTAGAGAACTCCAGTACATAATATTTTTGGGTAGAGTTAATAAAAAAATATTGTTTATGGTAACATGTGGGTATCTGTCACTGAGGTAAGTAGTGTCTACATGAAGAGGAGTGGTTTAAGCTTAGTATAAGGAGTTGGTGTAGTTGCTAGTAATGTAATTGTTGGCTGCGTGGGATTGTTTTTTGCTTGGTTTAACCTTATTGTTGAAAAACTGTTAATTATATTTAGGATTCGTATTTGAAGTAGGTTGATGTTCTTTGGTAAGTATAATTTGCATATGATTTTGTCTCATTAGCTCCTAGAATTTGGGCTAAGAAATATTGTTCCTTTAGGGAAAGCACAAGAGACGACGGCACCCATTCCTCCTCCGGTAACTGGTCTGCTTCCTCAAGCACGCGCACTTCTGTTGAATCAGATCAGCAGCGACCAGTTGCTTCACCAACCTCATCTCTTGAACAAGACTCCATTCTTTCAGAGTACGATTAATATTTTTTTCATTTTCACTGATTATGGTTAATACAGTATAGCAGGGCTCCAACTTATGAGTGAAATGCTTTTCCTGTGTTTCAGCTTAACCCTTTCAGGGCCCATACCCCTTGATCAAAAATTTGTCCACAGGGTCCGAGAATTTTCAAAAAAATTTTTGTTATTTTTTCTTGTGAAATAGTAGAGAAACTTTTTCTGAAGGTAATAAAACAAAAAGTATGAAATTTGATGGAAAATTGACGAAACTATGCTATCATGAATTTTGCTTTGTCAGCGATATTTATGCATCAGTGATTTTTGCCCACTTTGAGTCCTGTTTTAGGCCAATTACATTGTTCCAGTCCACCAAATTCTTAGCTATTTTGCTAGTATGCCTTCCTTTTTATCAACTGAGAACAAGAAACCACCCAGTCAGCTATTTCAACTACCCAATAAAGTGATCAGAATTTGGTAATTTGGCCAATTTCACACAAATTTCAAAATATGCCACTGTCAAAATAGGATCCGGAATAAACAATGCAGGTATTCCTAGCACTAAAATAACATTTCTTGTGTTCATTAGTTATGTTCCCAGGCTGTACACACTAATTCTGTTTTGAATTTTTATTCACAGAATTTTTATTCAAACAAAAAAATAGAAGATTTACTGTTATGCACTATTGTAATAATTGTATAAATAATGTCAGCACATTCGTGATGCATATTAGACTGACCAGTGGATGCATACTGAACAAATTATGTAATTAGTTTACTCTGGAATGTTGGCAAAAATTTAATATTTTCACTACTTTGAGGTCAGTTTCAAGCTGTTTTCAGTCCTCGCACAAAATCATCTCTATTTCTGTAATATAGGCACTCTTCACTTAACCACCAAATTCCGTTCCCAGGGGTAGGTCAGTAAGCAAATTGGTCGATAAGCGAGGAGCTGCCCCTTACCAATATTTTTAGCATACTGTACTGGTAGTGGGATTGTGCCAACTATCTTTAAATATTGTTTTAATATCACCTTTGCACCATTTATAGCATTTTTAGTATAAAAATAAAACTAGGCATAAAAAACAATAAAAAAGTAAAATACAGCCTCTCCTCACTTAACGACGGAGTTCCGTTCCTGAGACCATGTTGGTTAACAAATTTGTTTCTAAGTGAGGAGCATACTATAATGGTAGTGGGTTTGTGTCAACCATTATTGATACTGTTTTAATGTCACCTTTGCACCATTTATAACATATCTGGTATATTTTTAAATGTTTATTCAGCAATGTACTGCAATAATAATCAGAATACTGTAATAATCAGGATAGACAAACTCAGCTCTAATATACATTATTTATTTATGCATACTGGTCAGAGAGCCCGTCGTAAGTCTGAGTCGTTGGTAAACGAGTACGTCGCTAAGTGAGGAGAGACTGTACATATACAGTTCACTCATTACTTACCTTAAAATATTTGTAGTCTTGCTGTAGAGTGAGAGGTGAGTAGTATTTATTGTAGCGATAAAATGCATGTACAATACACTCATTACTTACCTTAAAATATTTGTTATAGTCTTAATGTAGTGTGAAAGATGAATATTTATTGTGGAAAGAAGAGGAAAGAATGGAAGAAGTACAAAAGATGTTCACTGTAAAGGGGTTAGCGTGTATGAGCCAACCATAAGTGTATAAGAATTTATGCGTGTTCGTCTTTTTGTTGACATTCTCGGCGTCTCTCTCATTCTCTCTTGTTTACTCATTTAATAATAATAACCACTATGGGGTGTAGGTGTGTGCCACACCTACACGAAATATTCGACACATAAAGCACCCCAGAGCGATTATTATTATTATTATTATTATTATTATTATTATTATTATTATTATTATTATTTTTCAACAAGTCGGCCATCTTCCACCGAGGCAAAGTGACCCAAAAAAAGAAAGAAAATCCCCAAAAAGAAAATACTTTCATCATCATTCAACACTTTCACCTCACTCACACATAATCACTGTTTTTGCAGAGGTGCTCAGAATACAACAATTTAGAAGCATATACGTATAAAGATACACAACATATCCCTCCAAACTGCCAATATCCCAAACCCCTCCTTTAAAGTGCAGGCATTGTACTACCCATTTCCAGGACTCAAGTCTGGCTATATAAAAATAACTGGTTTCCCTGAATCCCTTCACTAAATATTACCCTGTTTACACTCCAACAGCTCATCAGGTCCCAAATACCATTCGTCTCCATTCACTCTTATCTAACACGCTCATGCATGCTTGCTGGAAGTCCAAGCCCCTCTCCCACAAAACCTCCTTTACCCCCTCCCTCCAACCTTTTTGAGGACAACCCCTACCCCGCCTTCCTTTCCCTACAGATTTATACGCTCTCCATGTCATTCTTCTTTGATCCATTCTCTCTAAATGACCAAAACACCTCAACAACCCCTCTTCAGCCCTCTGATTAATACTTTTATTAACTCCACACCTTCTTCTAATTTCCACGCTCTGAATTTTCTGCATAATATTCACACCACACATTGCCCTTAGACAGGACATCTCCACTGCCTCCAACCGCTTCCTCACTGCGGCATTTACAACCCAAGCTTCACACCCATATAAGAGTGTTTGGTACTACTATACTTTCATACATTCCCTTCTTTCCCTCCATAGATAATGTTTTTTGTCTCCACATATACCTTAATGCACCACTCACCTTTTTTCCTTCATCAATTCCACGATTAACCTCATCCTTCATTAATCCATCCGCTGACACGTCAACTCCCAAATATCTGAAAACATTCACTTCTTCCATACTACTACTCCTCAATTTGATATCCAATTTTTCTTTATCTAAATCATTTGATACCCTCATTGCCTTACTCTTTTCTATGTTCACCTTCAACTTTCTACCTTTACACACACTCCCAAACTCATTCACTAACCTTTGCAATTTTTCTTTAGAATCTCCCATAAGCACAGTATCATAAGCAAAAAGTAGCTGTGTCAATTCCCATTTTGTATTTGATTCCCCATAATTTAATCCCACCCCTCTCCCTAACACCCTAGCATTTACTTGTTTTACAACCCCATCTATAAATATATTATACAACCATGGTGACAATTACTCTGTTCACTGTAAAGGGGTTAGCTGGTGTGTTCATCTGTTCGTTTACATTCTCGGCATCTCTCTCATTTACGATGGCATCTAAGGGTAAGTCAAGTATAGGGACTCATAAGTACACTTATATAAATTATCATACCTAGCATATGTGTAGACCACCCACCAGGATAACTCAAAAAAGTCAGACAGAGTGACTTTTTTGGGTTATCCTGGTGGGTAATCTATAACCCTTGTGGTTTAGCACTTCTTTCTGATTATAGTAAATAATAATACACTTGCTACTGTGTATGATAATTTATGTAACTGTATTTATGTGTACCTTTACCTGAATAAACTTGCTTACCCTTAGATGCCATCGTAAACAAGAGAGATGCCAGGAATGTAAACAAACAGACAAAAAACACCTGCTAACCCCTTTACAGTGAACTTCTTTTGTACTTCTTTCATTTTTTCTTCTTTTTCTTCTTCCTCTTCCAAGTGCTGCTGTGCTTCAAACTCTTATCATGTACATATTATGGGGTGCACAATAAAGTACAGATTTATAGATGAAATACGTAATCTTGGAGATTGCTTGACGCTGAGACACCACACTGCCGTTTCCATGACCAAAGTTCTTATACAGTGTACAATACTGACTGGTTGGAGAAACCTGGTTGTAAGTCTGAGCAGTTGTTAAACAGGTAGGTTGTTAAGTGAGGAGTGCCTGCATATCTTCCATTCTGTCAAATGAGACCAAGAAACTGAGGATACAACCATAAAATCATACAAAAATACACTGCAAAGTCGATGTCTTATGCCAAAAACACGGTTGCAGTTTTTTCTCTATGCACTGCTTGCTGCAGGATTTTTTTTTATATGGTGGACACATACCACATAAACCCATGCTCTCATATCTAGGCCCAAATTTACCACTCACAGCTTATCTGAGTGAGCCGAGCTCATGACCTACGCTGAGCTCACGGTGTAGTTCTGTGGCTGACCCAGCGTTCAAAACCATAGAACTATGGCACTGACCCTCAAGGGGTTAATGAACAAGTTGTTCGTAGCTCTGAAGCTATTATCCAATAGACAGTGATAAGACAGAGAATGGCTGTGTGTCAGACATGTCAGTAATAGCAAATTGAAATTAACCCTTTCACTGTCCAGACCCAGAAATTAACCCTTTAATTGTCCAGACCCCCCAAAAAATAATCTTTTCACTGTCCAGAACCCCAAACTTAATCCTTCTACTGTCCAGAACCCCCAGATTAACCCTTTCACTGTCTGTCACCTATAACTACATTATTGAGGCCAGGGTCCCAGACAAAGTTCTATGTCATGAGCTCAGCTCACTTAGATAAACTGTGAGTGGTAACAGTATAAAAAAATATCTTGCCCCACACTGTGCATGATGGGAAAACAAAACTGACTGTGTGTATGGTTTAAAATATCTTGCCCCACACTGAGCATGATGGGAAAACAAAACTGACTGTGTGTATGGTTTAAAATATCTTGCCCCACACTGAGCATGATGGGAAAACAAAACTGTGTGTGTGGTTTAAAATAGCGACTTTGATGTGTTTTCTCAGATATTTGTTGTGGTTTTATTGGCTGTTTCTTGGTATATTTGATAGAAAGGAAGACATTCTACTGAAATGGATATCATTTTGATTGGTTACAGGAGAGGAATTAGCTTGATATTGAGCTCAAAGTAGCAAAAATATTTGACTTTTTCTGATATACCAAAGGCTGGGTAAAGCCTCTCTTCAACCCCCAGTTTGTTTTATTGGTTTTTAACCCTTTCACTATCGGTGTCGTAATATTATGGCTTGTAAGCCAGTGTCTGTGCCGTAATATTACGCCAAAATTCTATTGGCTTCAAATCTAGCGGGAGAAAGCTGGTAGACCTGCATGTGAGAGAATGTGTCTATGTGCTCAGTGTGCACAGCATAAAAAAATCCTGCAGCATGCAGTGAAAAAAAAATTTGACCATGTTTTTGGTTTAAGACACTAACTTTGCGATGTATTTTCGTATGGTATTTATGGTTGTATTCTCATTTTCTTAGTCTCATTTGATAGACGGGAAGATATATTACAGAAATGGAAATGACTTTGAATGGTTTACAGACTAAAAGTACTTTGAAATTGAGCTCAAATTAGCGGAAATGTTCGATTTTTGCTGATGTTCAAGAGTAAACAGATCACGTCATGTGTCCAATACACATCAACTGGTGGGTTTCATATGCTTTCACAAATGTGCTAATATTATTTTTACAATAATGCAGTAGTCTGCATAACAGTAAATCTTCTATTTTTTGTGTGAATAAAAATTCAAAATGGAAAGCAAGCGTAATATAAGAGGGGCCTGGAGATGTGACTGATGAACAGAGAAAATATTATTTTAGTGCTAGGAATGTTTGTATTGTTAATTCTTGACCCTATTTTGAAATTTCCCTTACTTGAATTGTGTATGAAATTGGCCAAATTACCAATTTCTGATAACTTTATTGGGCAGTTGAAATCGATAAATGGGCAGTTTCATACACACAGTCTGTAGAACAAATGGAGTTCTAGCTAAATAGCTATGAGTTTGCTCTTCGGGAACAAAGGAATTGACCAAAATTAGGAATCAAAGTGGGCAAAATTGCCGATTCATAAATATCGTCGAGACCGCTAACTTCGCGAGAGTGTGATTCCATAAGTTTTCCATCAAATTTCATACTTTTGGTGTCGTGACCATTGGGAAAAGATTCCCTATCATTTCATAAGAAAAATTTTTTTTTTTTTTTTTTAATTCTTTGACATGAAGAGCAGGGGTCTCGACAGTGAAAGGGTTAATAGGTCTGATTCAATTATTGGGATACTGTAAACCATCACTAATATTAACTGGTTATATTTTATTATCTGCGAAATAGATTAAATCTTCTATTTTTTTGTCAATAAGAATTCAAAATGGAAGGCAATTGTAATATAGGAGAGGCCTGGAGACATGACAAATGAACAGAGGCAATATTGTTTTAATGCCAGGAATGTTTATATTGTTCATTATGAACTATATTTTTAAACTGAATTTTTTTAATCTTGTGTAAAATTGGCTAAATTATTGAATTCTTTGCATTTTATAGGGTAGTTAAAATAGATGAGTGGGCAGTTTCTTATGCTCATTTGATACAAAGGAAAGCATACTAGCAAAATAGCTAAGAACTTGTTTGAACTGAACAAAGGAATTGGCTAAGCCCTTTCAGGCTCCGTGCCGTAGATCTACGGCTTTACGTTGAGGGTCCAAACCATAGATCTACGCCATGAGCTCAGCTCACTCTGATAAGCTGTGAGTGGTAAATTTGGGCCTAGATATGAGAGAATACATCTATGTGGTATGTGTGCACCACATAAAACAAATCCTGCGGCACACAGTGTATAATGAGAAAAAAAACTGAGACCGTAATTTTCGATTAACCCTTTCAGGGTCCAAGGCCCAAATCTGGAGTCACGCACCAGTGTCCAAGAATTTTCAAAAAAAAAATTTGTTATTTTTTCTTATGAAATCGTAGAGAATCTTTTTGTGAAGGTAATAAAACAAAAAGTACGAAATTTGGTGGAAAATTGACGAAATTATGCTCTCGCGAATTTTGATGTGTCAGCGATATTTACGAATCGGCGATTTTGCCGACTTTGACTCCCATTTGAGGCCAATTACATTATTCCAATCAACCAAATTCTTAGCTATTACACTATGTGGTATGTTTCAACTACAAAATAAAGTGATCGGAAATTGTTAATTTGGCCACATTTAAACAAAGTTCAAATCCAATTTCAAAATAGGGTCCAGAATAAACAATGTAGGCGGCACAACAGTGTATTAGTTATGAGGCTTTAAAAAAATTCCATTTTGAATTTTTATTCACATAATGAATTTTTATTCACACCAAAAAATAGAAGATTTACTGTTATGCAATACTGTAATAATTGTATAAATATCATCACCATATTTGTGAATGTATATTAGACCCACCAGCTGACGTGTATTAGACGTGTGAGGTCGTTTGTTTACTCTTGAATATCGGCAAAAATTTAACATTTCCGCTACTTTGAGCTCAGTTTCAAGCCATTTCCAGTGCTAAAACCAATCAAAATCATCTCTATTTCTGTAATATGTCTTCCATTCTATCAAATGAGACCAAGAAATCGCAAATACAACTATAAAAAACATGCGAAAAAACACTGCAAAGTTGCTGTTTTAATCGAAAAATCATGATTTCAGTTTTTTTCTCTCATTATACACAGTGTGCTGCAGGATCTGTTTTATGTGGTGCACACATACCACATAGATGTATTCTCTCATATCTAGGCCCAAATGTACCACTCACAGTTTATCAGAGTGAGCTGAGCTCATGGCGTAGATCTACGGTTAAACTCACAAAGCGACTTGAAAGGGTGCAGTGTTTTTTCGTGTGTGTTTTTATAGTTGTATTTGCGATTTCTTGGTCTCATTTGATACAGTGGAAGATATATTACAGAAATAGAGATGATTTTGATTGGTTTTAGTACTGAAAATGGTTTGAAACTGAGCTCAAAGTAGCAGAAATGTTAAATTTTTGCCGATGTTCAAGAGTAAACAAATAACCTTACACATCTAATACATGCCAGCTGGTGGGTCTAATATACGTTCACAAATGTGGTGATATTATTTATACAATTATTACAATATTGCATAACAGTAAATCTTCTATTTTTTGGTTTGAATAAAAATTCATTAGGTGAATTAAAAATCAAAATGGAATTCATTTGTAAAGCCTGAAAATGTAACTAATGAACAGAGGAAATGTTAGTTTAGTGCCAAGAATGCCTGCATTGTTTATTCTGGACCCTATTTTGAAATTGGAATATTTTGAACTTTGCATTAAATTGGCCAAATTACTAATTTTCAGTCACTTTATTTTGTAGATGAAACAGTTGACTTGGCGATTTCTTGTGCTCAATCAATAGAATTGAAGTAATACTAGTGAAGTAGCTAAGAACTTGGTCGACTGGAATAATGTAATTGGACTAGAATGGGAGTCAAAGTCGGCAAAATTGCCGATGCGTAAATATTACTGACACATCAAAATTCGCAAGAGCATAATTCTGTCAATTTTCCATCAAACTTCGTACTTTTTGATTTATTACCTTCAGAAAAGATTCTCTACCATTTCATAAGAAAAAATAACAAAATTATTTTTTGAAAATTCTTGGACCCTGGTGCACACGTTGAAATTTGGCCTCTGGACCCTGAAAGAGTTAAAATAGGACTCAGTGTGCAAAATCACTGATGCATAAATTGCATCAAGACTGCTAACTTTGTGCTTGTGTAATTCTGTAAATTTTCCATCAAATTTTACACTTTTGATGTCATTACCTTAAGAAAAAGATTCTCTACCATTTTAGAAGATTTATTTTCTTTTTTAAAAGTGGGCACTGAGATCAGTACTCTTGACCCTTACAGGGTCAAGAGGCCCTCTCCTAAATTTGTTCTCAGGGTTGAAAATTTTTTGAAAAAAAAAAATAAAAATTATTTTTTCTTATGAAATGATAGAGAATCTTTTCCAGATCATAATGGTATAAATAATATCAGTGCACTTGTGAAAGAATATTACTCACCAGTTGACGTGTATTGGACCCGTGGCATGATTTGTTTACTTTTGAACATTGGCAAAAATCGAACATTTCTGTTACTTTGAGCTCAATTTCAAGGTACTTTTCATTGTGAAACCAATCAAAATCATCTCAATTTCTGTAATATGTCTTCCATTCTATGAAATGACACCAAGAAAACAAGAATACAGTCATAAATACCATACGAAAATACACTGCAAAGTCACTGTTTTAAACAAAAAACACTGTCTTTTTTTTTCTCATTATGCAATGTGTGCTGCAGGATTTTTTTTATACTGTGCACACTGACCACGCAGACCCATTCTTTCATATGTAGGCCTACCAGCTTTCTCTCGCTAGATATGAAGGCACTAGAATTTACGCATACAAGTACAGCACCAACCCTGGTGTGCAAGCCGTATTAGTACGACACTGACCCTGAAAGGGTTAATTACAGTGGACCTCCGGGTTAAGACATCATTGGAATAAGTAATAATTGGAATAAGTAATGTTTTTGCGTCAAAATATTGGCTCGGTGAACATCACTGAACTCGGTATAAGTCATTCATTTCGGGGCGTGAGCTGCCCAGTGTGCCATTGTTTACCAGCCAGTGAGGATGATCCCATGCGTTCATACGATACATTTTGTATTATTTCATTCTTTTTAGTGCTTGTAACTGCTAAATAAGCCACCATGGGCACAAAGAAAGCTTCTAGTGCCAGCCAGCCCTTTGTTAAAGGGCTGAGAGAGAGGGGAGAATGTGCATTTTTCAGTGATTCTGCAATATGTACTATACTAAAGCAGCAGGAGTCTATAAAGGCTATAGCACCAGCCAGCAATAAAGTGTAGCATTAACTATAGCAAGTAAGTTAAACGATTAATCGATAGAAAAAGGAGATCACGAACCTAACTCCTCCAATATTGTTGGAGTTATATAGGGCGACTGACAACACCGCCACCTCTGCTGCCGCCTCCACCACCACCATGTACGGCTTATGATGTCAGTGGCCCAGTGACCCAAATACACCCAACAACAACAACACAGCAACACTTGTGACATAATGACGTATTTTATTAATTCTAGAGTATATGTCATGTTTCTATGTTATTAATATTGTTTATTGTGTCATATTAGATGAATTGTGCTAGTAGTAGTAGTAGGTTGGTAGACAGCAACCACCCAGGGAGGTACAACCATCATGCCAAGTGAGTGTAAAACGAAAGCCTGTAATTGTTTTACATGATGGTAGGATTGCTGGTGTCTTTTGTCTGTCTCATAAATATGCAAGATTACAGGTACATCTTGCTACTTCTACTTACACTTAGGTCACACTACACATACATGTACATGTTTATTTATACACACTCATCTGAGTTTTCTTTGATTTTATCTTAATTGTTCTGTTCTTATTACTTTTTTTTATATCCATGGGGAAGTGGAATAAGAATCTTTCCTCTGTAAGCCATGTGTGTTGTAAAAGTCAACTAAAATGCTGGGAACAATGGGTAGTAACCCCTTTTCCTGTAATGATTACTAAACAGAATAAGAAGAAGAAAATTGTCAAAGTGGGATGTCTGAATGTGTGTGGATGTTGTGCGAATGATAAGAAAGAGATGATTGTGGATGCTATGAATGAGAAGAAGCTGGATGTCCTGGCTTTAAGTGAAACAAAGCTGAAGGGGTGGGAGAGTTTCAATGGAGAGAACTAAATGGGATTAGGTCAGGGGTTTCAAATAGAGGTAGAGCTAAAGAAGGAGTAGCAATAATGTTGAAGGATAAACTATGGCAGGAAAAGAGGAAGTATAAATGTATTAATGCAAGGATTATGTGGAGTAAAATAAAGGTTGGATGTGAAAAGTGGGTTATAGTAAGCATATGTGCACCTGGAGAAGAGAGCAGTATAGAGGAGAGAGAGAGATTTTGAGAAATGTTGAGTGAATGCATGAGAAGTTTTGAGCTAAGTGTGAGAGTACCTGTGGTTGGGGATTTCAATGCTAAAGTGGGTAAAAATGTTGTGGAGGGAGTAGTAGGCAAATTTGGGGTGCCAGGGGTAAATGAAAATGGGGAGCCTTTAATTGAGCTATGTGTAGAAAGAGGTTTGGTAATAATTAATACATATTTTATGAAAAAGAGGATAAATAAATATACGAGTTATGATGTAGCACATAATGAAAGTAGTTTGTTAGATTATGTATTGGTGGATAAAAGGTTGATGGGTAGGCTCCAGGATGTAATTGTTTATAGAGGGGCAACTGATATATCGGATCATTATTTAATTGTAGCTACAGTTAGAGTAAGAGGTAGATGGGACAAGAGGAAAATGGCAACAAGAAGTAAGAGAGAGGTGAAAGTGTATAAACTAAGGGAGGAGGAAGTTCGGGTGAGATATAAGTAGGTATTGGCAGAAAAGTGGGCTAGTGCAAGTATGAGTAGTGGGGGGGTTGAAGAGGGTTGGAATAGTTTTAAAAACTCAGTATTAGAATGTGGGGCAGAAGTTTGGGGTTATAGGAGAGTGGGTGCAGGAGGTAAGAAGAGTGATTGGTGGAATGATAAAGTAAAGGGTGTGATAAAAGAGAAAAAAGGTAGCTTATGAGAGGTTTCTACAAAGCAGAAGTGTTATAAGAAGAGCAGAGTATATGAAGAGTAAAAGAAAGGCAGAGAGAGTGGTGAGAAAGTGCAAAAGGAGAGCAGATGATAAGGTGGGACAGGCACTGTCAAGTAATTTTAATGAAAATTAGAACAAAAAAATTTGAGTGAGTTAAACAAGTTAAGAAAGCCTAGGGAACAAATGGATTTGTCAGTTAAAAACAGAGTAGGGGAGTTAATAGATGAGGAGATGAAGGTATTGGGTAGATGGTGGGAATATTTTGAGGAACTTTTAAATGTCAACGGAGAAAGGGAGGCGGTAATTTCATGCATTGGCCAGGGAGGTATACCATCTTTTAAGAGTGAGGAAGAGCAGGATGTGAGTGTGGGGGAGGTGCGTGAGCCATTAGTAAGAATGAAAGGGGGTAAAGCAGCTGGAACTGACGGGATCATGACAGAAATGTTAAAAGCAGGGGGGGGGGGATATAGTGTAAGAGTGGTTGGTATTTTTGTTTAATAAATATATGAAAGAGGGAAAGGTACCTAGGGATTGGCAGAGAGCACGTATAGTTCCTTTACATAAAGGGAAGGGGGACAAAAGAGATTGTAAAAATTATAGAGGAATTAGTTTACTGAGTATACCAGGAAAAGTGTACAGTAGGGTTATTATTGAAAGAATCAGAGGTAAGACAGAATGTAGGATTGCGGATGAGCAAGGAGGTTTTAGAGTGGGTAGGGGATGTGTAGATCAAGTGGTTACGTTGAAGCATATATGTGAACAGTATTTAGATAAAGGTAGGGAAGGTTTTATTGCATTTATGGATTTAGAAAAGGCATATGATAGAGTGGATAGGGGAGCAATGTGGCAGATGTTGCAAGTATGTGGAATAAGTGGTAAGTTACTAAATGCTGTAAAGAGTTTTTATAAGGATAGTGAGGCTCAGGTTAGGGTGTATAAAAGAGAGGGAGACTACTTCCCAGTAAAAGTAGGTCTTAGATAGGGATGTGTAATGTCACCATGGTTGTTTAATATACAGTGGACCCCCGGTTAACGATATTTTTTCACTCCAGAAGTATGTTCAGGTGCCAGTACTGACCGAAATTGTTCCCATAAGGAATATTGTGAAGTAGATTAGTCCATTTCAGACTCCCAAACATACACGTACAAACACACTTACATAAATACACTTACATAATTGGTCACATTCGGAGGTGATCGTTATGCGGGGGTCCACTGTATTTATAGATGGGGTTGTAAAAGAAGTAAATGTTAAGGTGTTTGGGAGAGGGGTGGGATTAAATTATGGGGAATTAAATACAAATGGAAATTGACACAGTTACTTTTTGCTGATGATACTGTGCTTATGGGAGATTCTAAAGAAAAGTTGCAAAGGTTAGTGGACAAGTTTGGGAGAGAGTGTAAAGGTAGAAAGTTGAAATTGAGCATAGAAAAGAGTAAGGCGATGAGGGTATCAAATGATTTAGATAAAGAAAAATTGGACATCAAATTGGAGAGGAGTATGGAAGAAGTGAATGTTTTCAGGTATTTGGGAGTTGACGTGTCAGCGGATGGATTTATGAAGGATGAGGTTAATCATAGAATTAACGAAGGAAAAAAGGTGAGTGGTGCATTGAGGTATATGTGTAGACAAAAAATGTTATCTATGGAGGCAAAGAAAGGAATGTATGAAAGTATAGTGATACCAACACTCTTATACGGGTGTGAAGCTTAGGTTGTAAATGCAGCAGCGAGGAGATGGTTGGAGGCAGTGGAGATGTCCTGTCATAGGGCAATGTGTGGTGTAAATATTATGCAGAGAATTCGGAGTGTGGAAATTAGGAGAAGGTGTGGAGTTAATAAAAGTATTAGTCAGAGGGCTGAAGAGGGGTTGTTGAGGTGTTTTGGTCATTTAGAGAGAATGGATCAAAGTAGAATGACATGGAGAGCGTATAAATCTGTAGGGGAAGGAAGGCGGAGTAGGGGTAATCCTTGAAAGGGTTGGAGGGTGAGGGTAAAGGAGGTTTTGTGGGCAAGGGTCTTGGACTACCAGCAAGCGTGTGTGTGTGTGTTAGGTAGGAGTGAATGGAGACGAATGGTATTTGGGACCTGACGAGCTGTTGGAGTGTGAGCAGGGTGATATTTAGTGAAGGGATTCAGGGAAACCGGTTATTTTTATTTAGCCGGACTTGAGTCCTGGAAATGGGAAGTACAATGCCTGCACTCTAAAGGAGGGGTTTGGGATATTGGCAGTTTGGAGGGACATGTTGTGTATCTTTATATGTATATGCTTCTAAACTGTTGTGTTCTGAGCACCTCTGCAAAAACAGTGATTATGTGTGAGTGAGGTGAAAGTGTTGAATGATGATGAAAGTATTTTCTTTTTGGGGATTTTCTTTTTTTTTTGGTCACCCTGCCTCGGTGGGAGACAGCCGACTTGTTAAAAAAAAAAAAATTCTTATGGGAAATATTACTTCAGTTTTCAACAAATCCTTTTTTGCCGACCTTCTGGAATGGATTAAAGATGAAAACCAGGGTTCCACTGTATTTGAGTGAGCTGAGCTCTTGACATAGAACTACGTGAGGGACTCTAGTCTTAGTGACATAAGATATATTAAGATAATCTTTCTTCAAGTTTTCTGTATATAATTTATAAACAGTATTACAGTGTTATAAATTTATAAATTGCTTTTGGCATATAATAGTGGTAAATTATGCAGATTTAACTAACAGTAGCCCAACAAATTCAGTAAATGTAAAGAATTGAAAAAAGTTTCACCTCCTCAATTTATATGTAAATAGTTTCATTTATTCAAGAAAATGTGAATTTTATCTTTTAGTGTAAAGTTTGTAAAAGTTAATTTTTAATCAATAAATTTATATTTACAGGTCATTGCAAATTAGATCATCATCTCCTTCAAGTAATCAGCGAACCAACTCCAGAACAACTGATGACTTTCCTTCAACATCATCACATGCAAGTGATGGTACTCTGACACCTACACAAGATATACAAGATATCCCTTTCCTGGATGATGATACTAGTTCAGCTTACTCCTGTGACACTGAAGGCTATTACACATCCTTCCATATAGACAGTGGTCTGCGTTCAGTAAGTTATGAAGGAAATACATTAGCTAGTGAAAACGAATACGAGTTGTTTGGTAAAGGAAGCACTGGTACTACCAATAGTTCAGCAAGTTTAGGAACTGTTGTCATGAGGAATCCTGAGAAAAAGACACCTCCAAAGCCACCACAAAGGGTGAGCAGCTTAGAGAGAAAACGTGAAAATAGAGAAAGTGTTATTACAGTTATTCATGTGAATGGGTCTACATCTTCACAAGAAGATGTTGCTGGAGATGTACCTGACAAAGCATGTAGTCAAGATGGTGATAGTAGGAGCTCACGGGATGGTGACAGTGGACGTGAAACTTCTAGTTCACCTACTGAACCCACAAGTCCACGCCAGCCCAGTTTACCATCCCCAGAATTAGAATGCTCAGAATCTGATTTAGAAGCAGATAGACAAGAAATTTTACGTGTTAAAACAACAATTAATTCGAGTCGTATACCATCAATGTGTGTGATAACACCTCCACAAAGTGATGACGAAAGTGTTAGGTCTGGGAGTGTTCCACTATCTAGGGAAAGTTCAGGGTCACAGATTGATGCTCAAGGGCAGCAGGCACCTCCTCAGGGACTAATGGGTTCCCTTGCTAGTCAGGGACAGACTCACAGTGTTGCTGCTAAATTACTCTCTTTTCAGAGTAGTGGTGCAAGAAGTGGTGGTGCTATTAATAGTGGTAAGGCTGTAGTAGATGCTAGTGTTAGTGAAAAGAAAGATCCAGTATTAAAAGCTACAGTTTTACCCCATGGCTATACCCCAACGCTTACTGTTATTCCCCGTGCTAAAGATGGGGACATTAATGCTCATTTGAAAGGAATTATGCATACAGCAGCTGTAGCATCTCCAGCACAACCAGACCCTGATCAGCCAGTGTTGATTAGACCCTCTCTAGTCAAACAAGCAGAGCGAGAAAAGAGATTATCACAAGAAAGTGATGAAAAGCAACATGCTGAATTACAAAAGCAAGTATCGAAAGAACAACAAAAGGCACCAAGGGAAAAGACTCAGTCACAGACTTCAGAGATGGTATCTTACAAGGAACTTCCTCCTCCTACCACAAGTGGTGCTCATCCATTTAGTGCTGTGCCTAACAGTGTCAAACAGAGTGTAGTAATCACACCAACTAACTCTTTAGAGAGAAGGAAGGCTAACCCTTCCAAACCTGGAGCCCGAGTCACACTGAATTCTGATGGAAAAGTTGTTTACTCTTCAGATAGTTTACCTCGGCGCAAAGGGCACTCTTCCTTTGAACCTGGGCCATATATTAAGCAGGTTGTGAGCTCATCACAACACCAACAAGTAGGAGGTGCCAGTAATTCTCACACTCTTACTGTATCACATGTGAAGTCCTCCGTTTCTACAGCAACAAGCAGCATGCAGCACCCGGCATTGCCTGTGTCTACAGCTCTGAATAATGCAGTTACAGTGCCCCTCTCTCACCCAATGGCACAACGACCACAACAGCCCCTTCCACCTTCAGCATCACATATGATGTCTACATCTTCAGCACCACCATCATCTCAGTCAAAACAATCTTCTGATACAACTTCACAATCTACAAAACCTGTTCCATCTTTACAACCTATGTCATATACTCCACAACTTATTCAAGCTACTGCTACACAGCCACCTTCAGTGGGACCTTCCCATTCCATTCAAGCCATTTCTTCTCAATACCCAACAACTTTACCTTCTCATACTCATCCAGCACAACCATCACAGCCTCATCCTGCACTGCCATCACAGTCACTCCCAGAAATTCCTTTACAATCTCAGCCATTACCACCTCAACAGCCTCTTCCAATATTGTCACAACCTCTCCCAGTTCTGCCTCCACAGTCTATGTTAAGTCAGTCTTCACAGCCTATTCCAGCATCTCAGTCACTTTCTAGTACAACTTCACAACCTGTCTTACATACATCAACACAATCAGTTACTCATCCTTCTGCAAAAGTTCAGCCAATTCAACCAAAGCAAGATTCTCAACCCATACTTCAGAAAACTGCCAGTGTACCTCCACTTGTGAGCATGGCACAAGTGCCAACAACAGTAACAAGCCAACATGCTCGCCCACCTCAACCATTACCACAGCAAAGATTGCAGCAATCTGTACAGCCGCCTCAATCTCCTGGTAGTCAGAGACAAGTGACCTTTGTTGCCAAAAGTGATGTTGATCAGAGCCTTACTGAAAAACAACTTACAAGTATTGCAGGAAGTTCCAATGGCATATATGGAACTACACAGCAGCAGCAACAAATGAGGCAGCAACAGCAGCAGATCTATCAGGCCCGACAAGAAGCACAGAGGCAGCTACTGCAGCAGCAACAAATGCAGATTTATCAGACACGCCAAGAGGCTCAAAGGGCACTACAGCAACAGCAACAAATGCAGCAACAGCTTATTTATCAAACAAGAGAGGAAGCTCAAAGGCAGTTACAGCAGCAACAACAGATGATGGTGCAGCAACAAGCAATATATCAAACTCGACAGGAAGCTCACCAGGCACATCAACTACAGCAACAGCAGTCGCTACCACAACAACAGATGCAGGTTGCAACTACATCTGGAAGTGTTATTATGGCATCCCAGGGAGCACCAATGTCTCCAAGAAGTCAGCGGGCTGGTGCATATGTACATGTACAGGGTCAAGTTCCTCAGGGGACAGCAACTCAGCAGGCACCAGCAGTGCAGTCCTCACAAAGCAACCAGTCTAGCACTAAAATTGCTCAGCGTCCCCAGAGTGCACATGGTTATCCCTCTAGTGGTACAACCTCTCGTGCACCTACTCCTGTGCAAGGCCCCATCACCTCCAGCCCTAGACGTGGGGCCCAACCCAGCACTGAGGCCTTCACTCACCCACACCAGCGCACTGATCCAGGTACACAGTTTCTTAGTGCACAGTCACAAGCACCATTATTAGATGAAGACCTTGATCCCACCACTGATCGTGTGCTGTTAGCCTTGGCCCATGCCCGCTTAGCCACTCACCAGCTTCTTACCAATACTCGACCTTCTGCCTTACGTTTAGACTATAATGAATCAGAGCAGTGGAGTCAGGAAGTAGAGACAAAAGCAGGCTGTTCTAATCCATCTCAGTTTGATGCTGCTAGATCTGGACATAGCCCTTTTCAAAGAAATAATAGTTATAAATTAGCCACAGCTCCTCTTTCAGAAGCCACTAATAATCTTTTTCATAAAGTAGAAGGTTTTGCTAATGTTCATGATTTTGATGAATATCAGTTGCCCCTGATCAATAACAGTACTATTCATGGTCCAAGGGCTATTGTTGGAAGACAAGGATCGAATAGGTGTCCGCAAAAACTTTTTCTTTTTCCTGGCAAGCAGAATTATGTGGGTCAGGGCAAGAGCCTATCAGTAAAACGTCCTGTTAGTCCAGTTAGTCCAGGTCAAGTTATTAATCCCAACGTAAGCAGACGTAGATATTATGGAACTCAGGTCATGGTCAATCCAGCAGTAATTCATGAATTGAAATCACCTAAAGCAGTAGGTACAAGTAAGGAGAATAAAGCTACTCAGGACAGTGTACCTAAAGATAGCAAATGTAGTGTATCAGTAAAATCCAACATGACACAATTAGTTGGCACTAAACCTCGTATTGTTGGGATCATGAAGAAACCCCCTTCCCCAGTCACAGACACAGAGATTTGGTAATGACAACAAATTTGATCTTTCCTTTTTTTTTTTTTTTTTTTTTTTTTGGCTTAGTGAATATGCAAAAAATTCTTCTCCCTAGTCAGTGTGAAACACTCAGAGCAGCATTAGTAGTCATAAAGTGCCATCTACATGTAGCTAAACTAACATATTACTGCCATGCATTGAGATAGATATCTAGAATTATTTTTTTTTTTTTTTTTTGGGGGGGGGGGGGGGTTGTAGTTACTTAATAAGCTGGAGAAGTTATCTTTTGTTAAAATATAAAAAGAACATCAAGAGAAAAGAATAATTATTGATAAGATTAAATTACTGTATATTTATACTGGACAAACACAGTGGGCTGCAAAAGGAAAAAGTATTACTGTATATGAATGTTTGTCTGGTGTTTCAAGTCTTGACCCTTTAGAGGAAATTATGTTATCTATTCCTGGTATTGTGTAGTAAGTCAGCAAGAGTAGCCACTCCTTGGAGCTTTCCCAGTGCTTCTCAAATACAGTGCAAAACAACCATATATTAAAACTCAGGTTTAGTGTAACCTTGCGGGAGAAGTTATAATGGCACACCTGACTTTACCTCAGATACACCACAGTAATAGTTGCACTCTCAACTTTACCTCAGATGTACCACAGGAATGGTTACTCTCAGACCTTACCTCAGATATACCATAGGAATGGTTGTACTCTCAGACCTTACCTCAGATATACCATAGGAATGGTTGTACTCTCAGACCTTACCTCAGATATACCACAGGAATAGTTGCACTCTCAGCCTTACCTCAGATTTACCACAGGAATAGTTGCACTCTCAAACCTTACTTCAGATACACTGCACACCACAGGAATGGCTATATTCTATGCATTACAGTGGACCCCCGCATAGCGATATTAATCCGTGCAAGAGAGCTCATTGTTATGCGAAATTATCGTTATGCGAATGAATTTTCCCCATAAGAAATAATGGAAATCAAATTAATCCGTGCAAGACACCCAAAAGTATGAAAAAAAAAATTTTACCACATGAAATATACATTTTCCTACACACAAAGAGAAGGATACATGCACAATAGTAGAGTAGTACATGCACAATATATATTGTGCATGTACTACTCTACTAAATGAAGAATAAATGACACTTACCTTTATTGAAGATGCAGCAATGACTGATGAGACACTGTGTCCTGGGAGTGCCTTTTCCTCCTGAGTACTGTAGGTCCTGTTTGGCATTTTCTTCCAGAACAGGCCTTATCACACTGTGTATGCCACTACGATTCTTAAATCTCTCAAACCAACCTTTGCTGGCTTTAAATTCACCAATATGAGCACTAGTTCCAGGCATTTTTCCCTGTTCACCTGGGTGTTAGTCGACTGGTGTGGGTTGCATCCTGGGAGAGAAGATTAAGGACCCCAATGGAAATAAGTTAGACAGTCTTCAATGACACTGACTTTTTTGGGTTATCCTGGGTGGAAAATCCTCTGGGGTTAATTGTTTCTTGGTATTCTCAATAAGCCACACCAACAATGGTGCTACAGCAGCAGCAGCAGCAGCTGACAGTGCTACAGCAGCAGCAGACAATGCTACAACAGCAGCAGACGATGCTACAGCAGCAGCAGCAGCTGACGGTGGTACAGCAGCAGCAGCAGCTGACAGTGCTACAGCAGCAGCAGACGATGCTACAGCAGCAGCAGACGATGCTACAGCAGCAGCAGATGATGCTACAGCAGCAGCAGACGGTACTACAGCAGCAGCAGCAGCTGACGGTGGTACAGCAGCAGCAGCAGCTGACAGTGCTACAGCAGCAGCAGACGATGCTACAGCAGCAGCAGACGATGCTACAGCAGCAGCAGACGATGCTACAGCAGCAGCAGACGATGCTACAGCAGCAGCAGACGGTACTACAGCAGCAGCAGACGGTACTACAACAACAGCAGCAGCTGACGGTGGTACAACAGCAGCAGCAGCTGACAGTGCTACAGCAGCAGCAGACGATGCTACAGCAGCAGCAGACGGTACTACAGCAGCAGCAGACGGTACTACAGCAGCAGCAGCAGCTGACGGTGGTACAACAGCAGCAGCAGCTGACAGTGCTACAGCAGCAGCAGACGATGCTACAGCAGCAGCAGACGGTACTACAGCAGCAGCAGCAGCTGATGGTGGTACAGCAGCAGCAGCAGCTGTACCACCAATAGTAGCGATGGTTGATTGGGGTTTATTATACAACCTGGCCAGCTCGGAGACACGCACTCCACTTTCATACTTATCAATGATCTTTTTCTTCATCTCTATAGTAATTCTCACCCTTATTGCTGTAGGGTTGGCACTAGAAGCTTTCTTGGGGCCCATGGTCACTTATTTTGCAGATAAAATCACCAAAAACACTGTAATAATACGAAATGTTCCGATTGTATGCTTGGATGTTACCGTGGAGGCTGGCTGGTAAACAATGCCACCGGCGGAACATGTGAGGCTGGCTAAGGGCGCACATTAGACGCGTCTCGGACGAACAGCGTTGAGCGGGTTTTTTAGTGGTATGCGAGGCAAAATCTTGGCGATAAAATGTAGCGGTATGCGGATTTAACGTTATGCAAGGCCAACGGTATGCGGGGGTCCACTGTACTAGAAAGAGGTGCTGCAATACCTTCTGAGGGATTGAATCCAGAATAATTGGATATACAGTAGGCATTATAAATGTGCATGCTTATATATGGATCACACAGAAAACAACCTCTCACTTAGCGAAGTACTCGTTTAACTGCTCTTTGGACTTAGGACGGGCTCTCTGACCAGTATTTATACCTAAATAATGTATATTAGAGTTGATTTCCTCTATTCTGTTTATTTCAATATACAGTACACTACTCTATAAACATTTAAAAATGTACCAGAAATGTTATGAATGGTGCAAAGGTGACACTAAAACAATATCAGAGATGGTTGACACACACTCACTACCATTTTGCATGCTCCTCACTTAGCGATGAATTCGTTTAATGATGTGGTCTTAGGAATGGAACTCCGTCGTTAAGTGAGGTGAGGCTGTATATAATATTGAAATACAGCCTCTCCTCACTTAACAACGGAGCTCCTTTTCTAATACCGTGTTGATAAACGAGTTCGTCACTAAACAAGGAGCATGCTATAATGGTAGTGGATTTATGTCGACCATCTTTGATACTGCTTTAATGTCACCCTTACATCATTTATAACTTTTTTGTATATTTTTAAATGTTTATACATAGTGTACTGTGTATTATAATAAACAGAATAGAGGAAATCAGCTGTAATATGCATTATTTCAATATGCATGCTGGTCAAGAGGGCCCTTCCTAAGTCTGAGTCATTGGTAAACGAGTATGTCACAAAGTGAGGAGAGGCTGTATGTATATGTTTCTTATTTAAACTAGTATTTCATACCTTTCCTCCTGATGCATTCTTTAAGTATCCTAGGCACTGATAAGGCTTAGAAAACTCAATACTGTTGCACATGTGCTAAATGGTACTCAAGATTTTGGTGTTAGAATACATGTCCATTCCAAAAAGCTCATGTTTCGTGAGTTTCCAAACATTCTTTATTGGTTTTAAGTCCAGTGAGTTTCCAGTCATTAAAAAATAGAAAAATCACAATAATTTAGCCACTTCTTTATGTCTTTGGCAGTATTTTAAGGGGGACTGTCTTCATTACAAAAGTTGCCCTGGCACTTCTTGAATCAGTCAGGCAAATAGTCTGCCAAAGGCATATTTATGAACATGCATATCTATGATGCCTACTGTATATTCATATAATGGGTGTAATTTTTACTGTGTAATTATATGAAACATTGAACTTGTTCATCATTGAGATCATGTTGTCTAGGTCTTGGAAAGATAGCTAGGGAATAAGTGATACTGAACTTTTTTCTTCTGGTCACCCTGCCTTTGTAGAAAATGGCCAGCAGTAAATAAGTAAATGAATAAATATTTTTCTTTAACACACTGGCTATCTTCACCAAGCTAGGGTGACTCAAGAAAAAGTGAAAATATATTCACTGTCATTCACTCAATTGCTGCCTTGCCAGCAGTGTGCTGACATCACAGTTCAGATGACCCTCTGACCTTCAGCATACTCACTTGTTCCTCAGATATAGTCACTGTACCTCCCACCTCCAAGACAAGTCCAGTTTTTACACAGAAATGGTGTATAGAAGACATAGTATATGGAGAAAAAAGGAGGTGAAAAGAGTAGTGAGGGAGTGCAAAAATTTAATATAAGTTTCGAACCAAAATGTCGTCATAAGTTTCTTTCTCCTATGTGTAGGTTATTTGTGTAATGTAACAGCAATGTTAAGATGAAGAGTTAGTCGAGGGAGCACAAAAGAACAAACAATGAGAGAATGAGTGAGTATCAGCAATTTTACTGAGAATTAAGAAGCAGCTTTTAAGAGAGAGATCAGTGAAGGGAGAAAGCCTGGAGAGCAAAGAGATTTGGCAGTTAAAAAACAAAGAGTAGATGTTAGATGGGGAGGTGGAGGTACTGGAAGTTGAAGAGAATACTTTGATGATTTGGTGAATGTTAAGGATTAAAAGGAGGCGAGGATTTCATGCAGTAGGCAAGGAGGAATAAAATTGCATAGTAGTGAGGAGGAGCCTAAGGTGAATGAAAGCTTGAAGGCAGTGGGTAGAATGAAATGAAGTAAAGTAGCTTGGATAGATGGGATTAATACAGAGATATTAAAGGCAGGCAAGAATATAATATTAATGGTTAGTCTATTTGCTCATATGTATGAAAAAGGGAAGGTACCTTAGGACTGCCAAATAGCATGTATACAGTGGACCCCCGGTTAACGAACTTTTTTCATTCCGGTAGTATGTTCAGGTGCCAGTACTGACCGAATTTTTTCCCATAAGGAATATTGTGAAGTAGATTAGTCAATTTCAGACCCCCAAACATACACGTACAAACGCACTTACATAAATACACTTACATAATTGGTCGCATTTGGAGGTGATCGTTAAGCGGGGGTCCACTGTAGTTCCAGTGTATAAGACAAAAAGGAGATTATAAGGAAAGGAAATGAAACTGTTGGATATAGCAGGTAAAGTGTATGGTAAATTATTATTGAAAGAGTTAGAGATAAGCCAGAAAACAGGGTTGCAAAGGGGATTTAGGAAGGGTAGGGAAAATGTAGACAAGTGTTTATAATAGAAAAGTGAACAATACTTAGTTAAGGTAAGGAACTGTTTGCTGAATTTATCAATTTATAGAAGGCATATGATAGGGTGGATAGGGAAACAGTGTGGTACATGTTGCAACTGTATGGAATAGATGATAGGTTGCTTATAGTAAAAAGTTTTTATGTAGACAGTGAGGCTTAGGTCAGGGTATGTAAGAAAGGGGTGGGGATTTATTTCCTAGTAAAAGTAAGCTTTAGACAAAGATGTATATAAGTCTGGGGTGGAAGATAGGAGGGGTAGGGTTCATTTCATGAATGGTTGGAGGAAATGAATAAAGGAATTGTCACAGTTGCTCTGCTGATGATACAGTTCTTTTGGGAGATTCTGAAGAGAAGTTTCAAAGGTTGGTGGAGGAATTTGGGAGTGTATGTGGAAGGAGAAAATTGGATATCAGATTAGAGGGATCAAATATAGAGAAATTGAAAGGATTGCAAAATGGAAACCTGTTAATTTTTTGCACTAAAGCAAGATTGCTGATCTTTTCTGTCTCATCAACGCCTAAGATAACAGGTAAATTTTAAAAACTTCTAATACATTCAGTATACATATATCTTTAAATTTTATGTGCTTCTTAATAGTTCTTAATCCTGTAATATTTTCTTTCCAACCTAGGACAATCAGTCTGAGAACAGGGTTTGGGAAAGATAGTCCCCAGAACTACTAACAGATAGCAGAATGTAGTGTGATATTTGAGTATGGACATGTCAACAAATGGTTTCTTTGAAAGAAAAAGTGAAATATTAGATTAGATGAGGGGCAAAAAGGTAGGTGGTGTGATGAAACATCTGTGGAAAAAAACATTCATCAGTGGAGGTCAAAAGAGGAAATGTTCCAAAGTATAGTGGTACCAACACTTTTATATGGGTGTACAGCATGTGTTTTGAATGCTGCAGCAAGAAGGAGACTACAGGCAGTGGAGATATCATGTTTGAGAACAATGTGTAGTGTGAATATCGTAAAGAATTCAAAGCATAGAAATTAAAAGGTGGGGTCACCAAGGGTTTAATTCAGAGGGCTAAGGAGGGATTGTTGAGGTGTTTTGGGCTGTAGAGAGGATGAAGAGGAATAGGATGATGAAGAGGGTGTGTATGTCTGGGGTGGATGGTAGGAGGGGTAAGGTTCATTCCAGGAATGGTTGGAGGCAATAAATAAAGGAGACTTGAGTTTTAGGGTTTGAGTGTGTAAGTTTGGTGGATAGGAGTGAATGGAGACAAATGGTTTGTGCTGGATATTCTGTTAGAGTTTGATCAAGGTAACATTTATGAAGGGATTCAGAGAAACCAGTTAGCCAAACTTGAGTCCTGGAGGTGGGAAGGGCAGTGCATGCACCCTGAAAGAGGAGTGGGGATGTTGAAGTAGGAATTGTAATGTCAGCACACTGTTGGCAAGATAAAAGCTGCTTCCAGGGGTCACTACCTCTACAGCTTACTCCCGAGAGGACCCAGGATCAATCATCAGACAAGGACTCAGTGGAAATAAGTCACTTTCCTGGGTTACCCTAAGTTAAATCTACATACTGTTCCATTATTGTATACCTAAGACATCTATGTCACTTGAGAACCATTGTAAAGATTTATTAGGAGCCTAATCTGTGACCAGGCTGCAAGAGTGATGAATCCCTTGAAATCAACTACAAGTAGGTAGACCATAAAATTAAGGACATTTCTGATGCAAATCTGACAGTACCTGGTGAATCATAGGCATAAGGGCTACATCATTAAAAACATTGACAAAATTTACTCATCCAGCATTAAGCCCTTCACTGTAGGAAGCCCTGAAATTAAAAGTGCTGACAGTGTCTACATTAAAAAAAAAAAAAATCTGGAATGGTAGTGATTTTTTTTTTCTTTTTTGAGGGTAATGACACCCATATGAAATTTGATGGAAACTTACAGAATTAAGCGGGTGCGAAGTTAGCAGTCTGAGGGCAATTCCTCTCAGTATTTTGTATGTCGTTATCATGTCCCCCCTATCTCTCCTGTCCTCCAGTGTCTTCAGGTTGATTTTTGTGCACCAGTGATTTCACCCGCTTTGAGTCATGTTTTAAGCCAGATTTATTGCTCATTTCAAATTTTTAGCTATTTCTACAGTATGCTTTCCATTCTTTTCAATGAGTATAAGAAACTGCCCATTTCACTACCAGAACTACTTTATAAAGTGCACAGAAGTCAGTAATTTGGCCAATTTTACAGAAAATTACAAAATAGAATCCATAATAAACACTGTTGATTTTCCAGGCAGTAAAGCAACATTTCCTCTGTTCATTAATCACAACCTCAGGCCTCTCCTATATTACACTTACCCTCCATTTTGAATTCATCATCACGAAAAATCGAAGATTTATCCTATTTCTCAGATGATGAAATATATTTAACCAGGAATGATTGGTCATGGCTTGTGGCTTCCTAATAATTAAATCAAATCAAGTAAAATCTCATAAAACAGACTGGGGGTGTAGGGGGGCCTTCCCAGCCTTGGGAAAATCATCAATAATTTAATATTTTCACTGTTTTTTGAATGTGATTTCAAGCTACTTCTGGTCCTTAAACCATCCAAAATCATCTTTATTTTAGTTACATGTCTTCTGTTCAAGAAACAGCTAATAGTCATAAAAAAACCATCCTAGAAAAACCTCAAAGTTGTTTTTTTCAACCAAACACAGTCAGAAATTTGCTTATCCTATCATGCACTGTATTGGACATGTTATGTTAATCTCCAGGGTTTATTACCTGGACCTCAGCAATGAGAGTGGCTTCTCTCACCGCTGGGCAACGGCGACTAGTGCACTGTATTGGACAGGATTTTTTTTTATACTGTGCACACTCACTGCACGGACCCATTATCTCATATCTAGGCCAAAATTTACCGCTCACAGCTTATCCGAGGGAGCTGTGTTCAAATCATAGATCTGTGCAAGGGATCCTGACATCATTAATATGACAACATCAATACATGACGATCACTTGAAAGGTTAATAGATATATCTGAATAGTGCATATATGCTGGCTCTCATGGAACAGGTGAAGAAACCAGATAATGACAATCTTAGTGACACTCATGAATGGAAGTTTTTGGCCAGAGGTTGTCAGGAATGTTTGCCTTATGAAATCATGCTGATGCGGAGGTAGGATGATCTGAGACAATCTGTGCAACATCCTATGTTAATCCGCAGGCTAACAGAGAAGATCGGTTAAGCAAGACAAGATGAGTGTAGGTTAATGTCACCAGACCCTGAGTTCTGGTTCTAAGTTTCGTACAACAGGTGTTGTGTTAGACCACTGTGTCAACTAAATTTGTAAGACGGTCCACTAGTATTTAAAGGTTAACCTGCTCATGGCCTTGATGGGAGCTGGGGGCCCACTGTTTACTTGGAGTATACCTGGAGAGTGGCAGGCTCTCTTGGGAGCCACTATCACATCACATTGGCTCTGGGGAGCTATTGATATGTGACATCGTCTTCACCTCTTGTGTCTTCAGTATATATATAAATCTACATCCAAGGGCATGTAGTTCAGCTTCATCAAGATTGTTTGATGGAACACCTTTCTAGGTTGAAGGACTGATCACCTCAAACTGATTCTTTACAGCACCCACTGTAGAGAGGTAGGTAGAAGAATCAACAGATTCCTGTTTAGAAATGAGAACCAAATTTTCACTCTCATTATCCTTTGTGAGTTCCAGGGAGGCAGTCTGAAAGAAAACACAGTAGACCATCTTGGTATCCAGTGAAAGAGAAGCTTTGAGAGGGCATCCTGCAAGTTAAGATGTTCAGGAAACTGTAGTGAGAATGGTACAATTCAAAGGTGAAGTTAAGTCCCTGTCAGTCACTTTTCTAAATAACAGAAGATGGATAGATTGGTAAGTTCCAGAACCATTTTAACATATGGATGAAGGTAGAAAGGAGAGTTAGAGAGGAAGTAGAAGCTGTAGTGAACAGGAACAAGAAGAGATTTGGGTCAAGTTACCAGAGGAAGAAAGGTTGATGGTAGGAATAATGCTAGAGCAGCATGCAACACTACCAATGAAATTCAATGTGCCAGTAACCTTCCATTTTTGCCAAGTACACATGATCTGTTGGCACAATAGTTGTTTTTAGAGAGAACAGCCTTCCTGGGGAAGCACTTGGAATCTCATGATTAGTAGCAGTGAGTTCTACTTGAATTTGTGAGAGGCCACTGTATTCATGGAGGCAAGGAAGGTGCAGAGCTGTATGAAATGGTCTTATGTTGAGGTGATGAGAGTATCTGAAGAAGGCAGAAGGGATGATGGAGGCACTATTGATAAGGGACCCCAGAGATGGGACCTCTCGAGGGAGTGCCTTTATGCTGGTGAAGCTCTCTTGATCCAAGGAATTGGAGCTGCCCACCCCTTTCTAAACTTGAACCTGATTGCTTACCATTCCTTAGGTGCTGCACGATTCTTAAAGGTTTAGCACTATAATAATCATAACAATATAATAATCCAGAAACAGGAATGCTGGGAACAGGTGAAGGAAGCCATTACATACAGACCTATGATTAGACACATGTGCAACTCTTGGGTATCTTTAAGATGCCCAAGAGTTGCACATGTGTCTTAATTTATCAACGTGTCGGTTCTCTGAACCATTCATCTACATACAGACCTAAATACTTTGATTAGTCATAGTAGCACTCAGGCTTAATATCATGTAAAGTGTAACCTTGGTAATCGAACTTAATTCATTCCAGAAGGCTGTTTGAGTGCCAATCTGTTCGAGTACCGAACAAATTTTTCCCACAAGGAATAAAGTAAATTAGATTTATCCGTTTCAGGACCCCAAAAATGCACTTGCAGCAACTTTGTGGTGTATTTTCGTATGGTATCTATGATTGTATTCTCATTGTCTTTGTCTCATTTGATAGAATGAAAGATATATTATAGAAATAGAGATGATTTTGAATGGTTTACAGAATAAAAGTACCTTGAAATTGAGCTCAGAGTAGCGGAATTGTTCGATTTTTGCTGATGTTAAGAGTAAACAAATCAACTGTGGGTCTAATATGCTTTCACAAATACACTGATATTATTTATACTCTTTTTTCAATAATGCAGTAGTCTGCATAACATTAAGTCTTCTATTTTTTGTGTGAATAAAAATTCAAAATGGAAAGCAAGCGTAATATAAGAGGGGCCCAAAGTGGGAGAAGCCAAAGGAGAGAGGGAGGGGCCAGTAGAAGGAGCATTCAGTATCTGATAAGTCGTCTTGATAGCCAGATACTAGCGGTGGTGCAAATATAGTGCTGTGTAAATATGCTAATATTAGTAGTAAAGGTTATCTGTCTATCACATTTATTCCAACTTGATATCAGAAACATGATAGATAACCTAGAAGCACAATAAAGACACCAAAAATTAATAATAAAAGGTACAGTGGAACCCCGAGTTTCGTCCTTAATCCGTTCCAGGAGCTAGGCCTAAAGTTGAAATGGCCTAAAGTTGAAGCAATATTTCCCATAAGAAATAATGTAAATCCAATTAATCTGTTCCAGACCCACAAAAATATTCACAAAAAATGCATTTTTTAAAGAATAGCCATAGTTTTACATATTTTTTTTTTTTTTTTATTATCACACCGGCCGATTCCCACCAAGGCAGGGTGGCCCGAAAAAGAAAAACTTTCACCATCATTCACTCCATCACTGTCTTGCCAGAAGGGTGCTTTACACTACAGTTTTTAAACTGCAACATTAACACCCCTCCTTCAGAGTGCAGGCACTGTACTTCCCATCTCCAGGACTCAAGTCCGGCCTGCCGGTTTCCCTGAATCCCTTCATAAATGTTACTTTGCTCACACTCCAACAGCACGTCAAGTATTAAAAACCATTTGTCTCCATTCACTCCTATCAAACACGCTCACGCATGCCTGCTGGAAGTCCAAGCCCCTCGCACACAAAACCTCCTTTACCCCCTCCCTCCAACCCTTCCTAGGCCGACCCCTACCCCGCCTTCCTTCCACTACAGACTGATACACTCTTGAAGTCATTCTGTTTCGCTCCATTCTCTCTACATGTCCGAACCACCTCAACAACCCTTCCTCAGCCCTCTGGACAACAGTTTTGGCAATCCCGCACCTCCTCCTAACTTCCAAACTACGAATTCTCTGCATTATATTCACACCACACATTGCCCTCAGACATGACATCTCCACTGCCTCCAGCCTTCTCCTCGCTGCAACATTCATCACCCACGCTTCACACCCATATAAGAGCGTTGGTAAAACTATACTCTCATACATTCCCCTCTTTGCCTCCAAGGACAAAGTTCTTTGTCTCCACAGACTCCTAAGTGCACCACTCACTCTTTTTCCCTCATCAATTCTATGATTCACCTCATCTTTCATAGACCCATCCGCTGACACGTCCACTCCCAAATATCTGAATACGTTCACCTCCTCCATACTCTCTCCCTCCAATCTGATATTCAATCTTTCATCACCTAATCTTTTTGTTATCCTCATAACCTTACTCTTTCCTGTATTCACCTTTAATTTTCTTCTTTTGCACACCCTACCAAATTCATCCACCAATCTCTGCAACTTCTCTTCAGAATCTCCCAAGAGCACAGTGTCATCAGCAAAGAGCAGCTGTGACAACTCCCACTTTGTGTGTGATTCTTTATCTTTTAACTCCACGCCTCTTGCCAAGACCCTCGCATTTACTTCTCTTACAACCCCATCTATAAATATATTAAACAACCACGGTGACATCACACATCCTTGTCTAAGGCCTACTTTTACTGGGAAAAAATTTCCAGTAAAAGTAAAAGTAGGCCTTAGACAAGGATGTGTGATGTCACCGTGGTTGTTTAATATATTTATAGATGGGGTTGTAAGAGAAGTAAATGCGAGGGTCTTGGCAAGAGGCGTGGAGTTAAAAGATAAAGAATCACACACAAAGTGGGAGTTGTCACAGCTGCTCTTTGCTGATGACACTGTGCTCTTGGGAGATTCTGAAGAGAAGTTGCAGAGATTGGTGGATGAATTTGGTAGGGTGTGCAAAAGAAGAAAATTAACAACACATAAATACATATAGTACTTAAATTAGTAATGCAATAGATAAATAAACATTTAAATAAAAATTTAAAATAACATTTACTTACCTTTATTGAAGACTGTTGCTGGCATCTGGAAGATAGTGAGGAGTGAGGGAGCACTTATTGTTTAAAAGGGGAATCCCCTTCCATAAAGACTTTAGGTAACAAGTCCTTATCTGGGGTTACTTCCCTTCTTTGTCTTTTAATGCCACTAGAACCAACTTGAGAGTCACTGGACCCCTGTAGCACAAAATAACTGTCCAGAGAGGTCTGTTTCTGGCATCTCTTTAAGATGTCCCTGAAGTGGGACATGGTTTTGTCACTGAACATATTGCAGAGATGGCATGTTTCAGCTTGCTCAGGGTGGTATTTTTCCACAAAGCTTTGCAACCTATTCCACATTCCACACATGTCCTTAATCATTGAAGAAGGCACCTCCTTCACTCCCTCTTCCTCCTCCTCTGAAGCAAGTTCCTCGGCTGTGGTCTGTTGCTATTCCAGTTGAAGCTCTTGCAGCTCTTTAGTGTTTAGCTCTTCCCTGTGGTCCTCCATCAACTCTTCCACATCCTCGCCACTCACCTCCAACACCATGGACTTTTCTAATGCCACAATACCTTTCACAACAGGCAGAGGGTCGGCAGGGTCAGGGTCAGCCTCAAACCTTTCAAAATCCCTCTGGAGGACACATTCTGGCCACAAATTTCTCCAAGCAGAGTTCAAAGTCCTGGAAGTCACTTCCTCCCAAACATTACCTATAAGGCTTATGCAATGGAGAATAGTAAAATGATTCCTCCAGAACTCTCTTAGGGTCAACTGAGTGCCCAAGGTCTCTTCAAAGCACTTTTGAAACACTGCTTTGGTGTAGAGTTTTTTGAAGTTAGAAATAACCTGCTGGTCCGTGTGCTGGATGAGAAGAGTAGTTTTTAGGAGGCAAGACCTTCACTGTTATAAAACTGAGGTCCCCAGACAATAGGTCTACCAAGTTTGGAGGATGAGCAGGAGCATTGTCTAGTAACAAGAGGCACTTGAGTGGCAAATTATTTTCCAGGAGGTATTTTTTCACACTGGGGCCAAACACTTCATGGACCCACTCTTGAAAATTTGCCTCGTGACCCATGCCTTATTGTTAGCTTTCCACAACACACACACAATTTATTCTTGATGACATTGTTTTTCTTGAACACACTGGGATTTTCTGAGTGATACATCAGTAAAGGCTTCACTTTAAAATCCCCACTAGTGTTAGCACAGAACAAACAAGTTAGCCTGTCTCTCATAGGCCTGTGTCCTGGCAGTGCCTTTTCCTCCTGCATTATGTAGGTCCTCTTTGGCATTTTCTTTCAAAACAGGCCTGTTTTGTCACAATTGAACACTTGTTGGGGTTCGAATTTTTCAGTCTTTACCTACCCCTTAAATTCACTCACATATTTTTCAGCTGCATGTTTGTCTGAACTGGCAGCCTCACCATGCCTTACAACACTGTGTATGCCACTACCCTTTTTAAATCTGTCAAACCAGCCTCTGCTGGCCTTAAATTCACTAATATCAGCACTCGTTACAGGCTTTTCTTTATGAGATTGTCATGCCTTTTCACAAATGACCGACTCCAGAGCATTATCACTCGCTAACTGTTTATCGTTGATCCACATCAACAACAACTTCTCAACCTCTTCGACTGTTTGTGATCTATTTTTGGTTAACATGTCAAAACCTTTCGCAACATTAGCTTCCTTGATTTCTTTTCTCTCTGCCAGGATAGAAGTGATTGTTGATTTGCTTTTGCCATAAATCCTGGCAAGCTCCACAACTTGCACACCACTCTCGTATTTTTGTACTATGTATTTCTTTCTTCACTTCTATGGTGTTTCTCACTTTCTTTATCAAAGGGGTGCCACTAGAAAGTCTCTTTGGGCCCATGGTGGCTTATTTCACAATTGCACTTAATAAACAAGCACCAAACACAATTAATTGTGAAATGTTTGGATGAGCGCGCAGGGTAATGTTCACTCAAGGATAAACAAAGCCAGACTGACTCATGATGCCTGCGTGGGGAGGCGTGCAGGCACGGGCAGGTGGACAGGTGCAGGCAGGCAGATAGATCTGGTATATGGGACAAAACACAGGGCATAGTGCGAAACTCGGAACAAAATTGATTCTAAAAAAGTGGTCTAAACTCAAAGCCGCCAGTACTCAGGGCGGACAAAACTTGGGGTTCCACTGTATATTATATGGAGAGGCGGAGGTGGTGTTTACATCAGGGCAAACACACACTAACCAATTTTCTTTTTGTTTGGCTATTATCACTAATCTTCTTAGGCCCCATGGTGACTTATTTATACAAACACAGTGGTACCTCGGGATACAAACTTAATTCATTCCAGAAGGCTGTTTGAGTGCCAATACTGAACGAATTTGTTCCCATAAGGAATAATATAAATTAGAGTAATCCCTTTCAGACCCCCAAATATACACTTATAAAAGCACTTGCATAAATACACTTACATAATTGTTCGAGTTTTGAGCTGTTCGTATCCCGAGATACCACTGTACAGTGGACCCTCGCATAACGCTATTAATCCGTTCCTGAGAGCTCAATGTTATGCGAAATTATCGTTATGCGAATGAATTTTCCCCGTAAGAAATAATGGAAATCAAATTAATCCGTGCAAGACACCCAAAAGTATGAAAAAAAAAATTTTTTACCACATGGAATATTAATTTTAATACACACAAACTGAAGAAGACATGCACAGTTACATGACACTTACCTTTATTGAAGATTTGGTGATGATTGATGGGATGGGAGGAGGGGAGAGTGTTGATGGTCTTAGTGTTTAGAAGGGGAATCCCCTTCCATTAGGACTTGAGGTAGCAAGTCCTTTTCTGGGGTTACTTCCCTTCTTCTTTTAATGCCACTAGGACCAGCTTCAGAGTCACTGGACTTCTGTCGCACAACATATCTGTCCATAGGTCTGTACCTCTCGTTCCTTTATGACTTTCCTAAAGTGGTTCACAACATTGTCAGTGTACATGTTGCCAACACGGCTTGCAACAGCTGTCTGAGGGTGATTTTTCATCCATGAAGGTTTGCACTTTAAGCCACATTGCACAGATTTCCTTAATCTTTGAAGTTGGCAACTTCTTCAATTTCTCTCTCCCCTCCTCCGAAGCAGTTTCCTCAGGTCTGCCCTCTTGCTGTTGAAGATGATCTAGCAGCTCATCAGTGGTTAGTTCTTCATTGTCCTCCTCCACCAACTCTTCCACATCCTCCCCACTAACCTCCAACCCCAAGGACTTCCCCAATGCCACAATTGATTCCTCAACTGGCATACACCTCTCAGGGTTAGCCTCAAATCCTTCAAAATCCCTTTGATCTACACATTCTGGCCACAGTTTCTTCCAAGCAGAGTTCAAGGTCCTCTTAGTCACTCCCTCCCAAGCCTTACCTATAAGGTTTACACAATTGAGGATATTAAAGTGCTCTCTCCAAAACTCTCTTAGAATCAATTGAGTTTCTGAGGTCACTACAAAGCACCTTTCAAACAGAGCTTTTGTGTACAGTTTTTTGAAGTTTGCAATAACTTGCTGGTCCATGGGCTGCAGGAGAGGAGTGGTATTAGGAGGCAAAAACTTGACCTTAATGAAGCTCATGTCCCCACAAAGTTGCTCTGCCAAGTCTGTAGGATGACCAGGGGCATTGTCTAATGCTAGGAGGCACTTAAGGTGTAATTTCTTTTCAGTTAGGTAATTTTTCACATTGGGGGCAAATGCTTGGTGTAACCAGTCATAGAAAAAGTCCCTAGTGACCCATGCCTTACTGTTTGCCCTCCACAGCACTCGCAAATTAGGTTTGATGATATTCTTTTGCCTGAACGCTCTGGGAGTTTCAGAGTGATACACTAATAAAGGCTTCACTTTGCAATCACCACTAGCATTGGCACACATGAGAAGAGTAAGCCTGTCTTTCATAGGCTTATGTCCTGGGAGTGCCTTTTCCTCCTGAGTAATGTAGGTCCAGCTTGGCATTTTCTTCCAAAACAGGCCTGTTTCATCACAAACACTTGTTCAGGTTTCAGTCCTTCACTGTCTATGTACTCCTTGAATTCCTGCACATATTTTTCAGCTGCTTTGTGGTCCGAACTGGCAGCCTCACCATGCCTTATCACACTATGTATGCCACTACGCTTCTTAAATCTCTCAAACCAACCTTTGCTGGCCTTAAATTCACTTGCATCATCACTAGTTGCAGGCATTTTTCTAATTAAATCCTGATGCAACTTCCTAGCCTTTTCACTTATGATCGCTTGAGAGATGCTATCTCCTGCTATCTGTTTTTCGTTTATCCACACCAGTAAGAGTCTCTCAACATCTTCTATCACTTGCGATCGCTGTTTTGAAAACACAGTTGCACCTTTGGCAAGAACAGCTTCCTTGATTGCCGTTTTCTTGGACACAATAGTAGCGATGGTTGATTGGGGTTTACTATACAGCCTGGCCAGCTCGGAGACACGTACTCCATTTTCATACTTAGTAATGATCTCTTTCTTCATCTCTATAGTAATTCTCACCCTTATTCCTGTAGGGTTGGCACTAGAAGCTTTCTTGGGCCCATGGTCACTTATTTTGCAGATGAAATCACCAAAAACGCTGTAATAATACGAAATGTTCTGATTGTATGCTTGGATGTTACTGCGGAGGCTGGCTGGTAAACAATGCCACTGGCATAACATGTGAGGCTGGCTCGGGCTGCACATTAGACGCGTCTCGGACGAATAGTGTTGAGCGAGTTTTTTAGCGGTATCCGAGGCAAAATTTTATCGTTAAAATGTATCGGTATGAGGATTTAACGTTATGTGATGCCAATGGTATGCGAGGGTCCACTGTACATATAAAAAAAAAAATGCGAAAAAACACGAAATAGATTACAGTGAAGGTCAGCGAAGTTTTGGACTGAGTGACAGCTGTGGGGAGACTCGTGCACATGTTCTGGCAAGTCGTGTTTGTTTAGTCGAGTGCCGAACAAACAATCAACTACCGAGCAATTTTTTACCGAACAAAGTGTTTGAGTATGGAGCTGTTTGAGTACTGAGGTTCCACTGTACAGGCTTAATATCATGTGCAATGTCATCTGTTGTGCTGACACTAGGGATGGAATGAAGATCATTTATCTCTTAAATTCAGCATGATGATAAAGGCTTTGGAAAGGCATTGTGGTACTGGTGATGGAACACTGTAGATTATTTTGCCTTGTGGAATAAGAAATCTGGGAAATGGTATTCATCCATTCCTAGTGAATGATGGGTGAAGCACATTCCACCTGTACCATGGTTTAACCAAACCACAGTACATGTGGGTTATTGGTGTCATTACGATTTTGCGAGTCAAACACTAGTTTTCTTGTGAAATATATCAAAGAAATGGATAGCCTTTGAATTATCTTGGAGATGTTGCAGCATTGGCATAGAAGAGACATAAGCATCATCTGAGTGGAAAACTTAAGAGTGAGCATCATCACTAGGTGGAAGAGAATATGGACAATTGATAGCACTATGAGAATTGAATGATAATGTCAGAAGAGTGGGGGAAGTACCAAGTGAAGATCTATCTCTTTCCAGAGTACATGGCTGGGAGTATTTTGCACCATCTGCTGAGACCCTTGCTCTTGTAGGGAGTAATTTCAGTGGTGAGGGTAAACTCTCTTCATAACTGTAGGAATGGATGTAATAGGGCTCAAGAGGCCAGAAACTATTACAGTGGATAAGAGATTTCCTGTTGGAAAGGAAAATGCGGGTAATAATACAAGTTAATGAGTCTTCATGTTGGAGCGTTACCAGTGGGGTGTCATAGTTATTTGTGCTCTCACTGATAGTGATTTAGGTTATATAAATGACTTGTTTGTGGATGATGCAAAGATCCTATGCAAGTTAAGAAATAAAAATAACTATGTGTATGTGCAGGAATACTTCAATAGACTGACAAAGTAGAGTAATACTGTAGGTGGAATTGAAGTACAGTAGATAAGTGCCATGTACAGTAACAAAGAAGAACACAAGTCAAAATTCCATGGCTGGAATAATTAACAAAAACCTACATTTAAGAGAGGAAACTTATGACAGACTGAAATGTCATCATAAGTTTCATTTTTAAATGCTGGTTATTTGTGTACAATCCCTTGTAGGTTTAGTGGTTCTTTTTTTATTATAATAATAAATTGTGTACAATAATAAAAATGGAAGTGAGAACAGTCCACCTGAAAAATATAGATTGTGTAAATTATTAAAGAAATCAAACCAAGCAAGAGACCAAAAAGTAATTTTTTACAGATCATAGATGAAATAGAGAAACTTGTATGCATCACTTGCTTTTAAATCTTGTCTTTAAATATTTTCTTTATATAAATGGTTTTGGGGAATGCCAAAATGGCTGTTTACAACACCTACTTGACTAAAATTGGTATTGTCTCTGCGCTATAAAAATTGGCTATTAGAGCTCAGAGATGTAAGCCATAAAGAAAGGCTGTGGGCATTATGCATGCCCTCAGCCTCAGGGTAAGAGAGACATTAATGGCATGTAAAATTGTCAGAGGATGTGAAAGATTTGATGCAGAAGATTTCCTAGCACCATCTACAGGGAGAACAAATGATCATAGTTAAACTAAGAAGAAAGGGATATTAGAATGTTCTTTACTGAGTGTTAGAACAATGGAATGATTCACAAAAGGAGGTAGTAAGTGTGACAACCACTGGGATCATAAACAGTAATTAGTATATGAAAATTAAATGCCAAAGATGGGACACAGTTAAGATAGCTCAGCTCCTGCAGCTGCAAATAAATAATTTTTCTCTCATCACTTTCTTTCTTTCTCTCTCTGTCTCTCTGTGTGTGTCTGTCTCTCTCTCTCTCTCTATGTCTGTCTCTCTCTCTGTGTCTGTCTCTCTCTCTCTCTCTCTGTGTCTGTCTCTCTCTCTCTCTCTCTGTGTCTGTCTCTCTCTCTCTCTCTGTGTCTGTCTCTCTCTCTCTCTCTGTCTCTGTCTCTCTCTCTCTCTCTCTGTCTGTCTGTCTCTCTCTCTCTCTCTCTGTGTCTCTGTCTCTCTCTCTCTCTCTCTCTCTCTCTCTCTCTCTCTCTCTCTCTCTCTCTCTCTCTCTCTCTCTCTCTCTCTCTCTCTCTCTCTCTCTGTGTCTGTCTCTCTCTCTCTCTCTGTGTCTGTCTGTCTGTCTCTCTCTCTCTCTCTCTCTCTCTCTCTCTCTCTCTCTCTCTCTGTCTCTGTCTCTGTCTCTGTCTCTCTCTCTCTCTCTGTGTCTCTGTCTCTCTCTCTCTGTCTGTCTCTCTCCCTACCTACCTACTTGTAATATAATATAAAGTTTGATTTTCTCTATTTTTAGTAAATTATTCAGATGAGCTTTGCTCAGTTTCACTCATTTTAACAGGGCTTAATTTTTAATGCCTTTATGGAAAGGCTTCTCCAGCTTATGTAAGAAATTTAGTATTTAATTTGAGAATGTAGATTAGAACAAACAATAAATGAGTAATGTTTTGTGAATAGTCCTAACGTATTTTTGTAACAATTCTCTCTCTTAAGAGGTAGAAGCGTGCTCTCCACATCAGACGTGCCATCTGAATGTTTCTTTCATGAACTTGTTGCTTGTAATATGTTGCTGTAATCAGTGGCAGTTATATTTGAGAGAATCTTCATAAGATAATGCTGTTTAGTAATAAAAATATATATGAGAATAGGAAATATTTCTCATTCACTTTCGTTTTCACTCAAGCATAAAATAATAGATTATTTAGCATTTTAGTAAGTAATTCCATCATTTTCATGGTTAAGTTATCACTGACAGAAGACAATAAGTGATTATCATTTGAGGTTTTAGCACTATCTTTTTATTTGACTAAGTTTCACAGTTGCATTTTCATTTGAGACAGGATTAGTGTGTGCATTTGTCATCTACTGTTCTAAGAGTGAGTTGTTCAACTAATTATTCAAACATAGTGAAGTCCTGCTTTGTACCTTTGCATGTGTACACTTGTCATTATGTGGTAACTTTTCTAGCACATTATTTGCTTTACGTTGCACAGCAAAAATCACACCTTTCAAGTCCATCTCCATTATTCATAACATAGTATGAGGAAGGAAATAATAGGCATTATCATCTGCTTTTTCTTGAGATGCTGTGTGCTTTATTCGTCATACCTGTTACTTATAAAAAGTTTGTTTTTGTTTGTGTTAATGTTTAATTTTAATGATCAAGTACAATTTGCGTAGATAACTAGAAACTTTTAAAACCTAACCGTAACTGTAAGCGATATGTTACATACATTCTTCTGGTCACTTAATTACAGTACAGTAATAGTGCTTTCCAACCCTTGTCATAATTCAAAATTCAACACAGCACAGAAAAGAATGAATGAACCTTTAACACGATATGTGCAGTTTTCTGATTTGGGCATTATACATTTCGGACTCTTGTATAAAATACGGTACAGTAATTCCATAGTTTAGCTCGATCATCTGAAGCTCTTTGTCATAGTATTGTAAGCTAACCACTTACTCTCATTGATTGTGTATGACACCACTTCATAATTCAAGCTTCAGTTGACTGGGCCACAGTACAGAGAATCTTAATATTTACCTCAAGTTGGCAAACTTATCTCTTATTTATAAGAGCTTATACTGTGATGCTCCACTGATTTTAGGTGGCTATCAAGTGACTGAATAAATTATTACAATTTAGGTTAATATAATGTTTTTTCTTTTTCATAAAGTAATTCAAACATTGTAATCATAATGATATAATGATTGTGATATTTTATCTTACATGATTGCTCTCTCCTCCTTGGGTGTAAACTACAGGCAGGGTGGACCTGGTGGTGTGTGTGGGGGGTTGGTGAAGGAAATGGGGTATTGGTTGGGGTCTATCTTCTGTTTTCGTACACCAGGATGGGTCAGGTATCTTGCTTGCAGTAAACACTACACAAGAAAGAAAACAGTGCAATAGGTATTAGGCATCATATTTTTGGCTGGTAATATCAGTGGTCTTCATTCTCCAGCTTTCTCTTTATTTTAATATTTCATTGACTTCTTATATTACATCTGCTAGTTGGTTCTTCAGGAAGATACGTATAAGGATCAGTATTAAATAGTGAAATTTGTAAATAGTTAAAATGAGGGCCACTGGCATTCTATGTCAGATATGGGAAGTAGATTTTTCTGTGTTTGATCCCCCCTTCCCCTCCACCTTGCCTGCAGTATATGCCTTCCATTGTCATTAAGCATGTGAATTAAGGCATTCCTGTACAATGACCCCAATATATGTGCCTCCGACCTATGCAGAGTTTTGTTTGCTCCTAGATCTCCTAAGTTATCAGTGAACTGTGCTGTGCTCCAGTGATGACTCCATCTTTGTGGAATTGGATATCAAGGAAGAGCAGTTATAATGAATGATAATACTATCTGGAGGCAGCATGGTTTTTGTATTTGACTTGCTTATTCCTTGCATGTCTGTCTTGAGTGATCTGACTTATGCCTGACTAGACCTGACGCATGAACTGGTGACTACTACTGCCTCAGCATGAAGAAGGCTTAAGTAAAAAAATATCAGAATTTTGAGATACTAATTTTTAATTGATAGTATTGGTTGTTTTAAGAGTAATCTTTGAGTTGTAGATGTTATTTTGTCTTCATATACTGAGGCAAGCTGAATGAATATCCGATTATGGCAAATACATGTATTAACAGGATGGATTGGAGCACAAGATATAAAAAACATGGCAAAGTCTGCCATGAAACTTATATTTCACTAAAAATTATTGCACTCCCTTTATGTTATCTTCAACAAATTATGTAATTTTGTTGTAAATTTTGTATTACCCAGTAGGACCATAACTTGTAATTATGTACAGAAAATTCAGGAATAAGCTTGAAATTAACATATTCATTTATTATTATTTTAAAATAATAAATAGCAGAGTGCAAAGATTTTTATGATAAATAAGATTAACTCACAAGAAACAAATTTAAGTTGCTGAATAACACATGCATTCCAATCCTGTTTTGTGTGTAGTAGCAGGTACTAAGCATTCCATTGTTATGTTTGTTTTATTTCTACTGATTGAAATGATTAGCAGTATATGTCATACAATGAAGATAACTGTTATGGATTTCGCTTTATGATGAAATCACAAAAACAATATTGTTGTCATTACCAAATTTACAGAACATGACTCAGTGTGACCTGACCTGGACTAACCTATCTATCTTGTCTAGTGTAAGACTGAAAGAAGTTTATAAATGTCCATTTCTGATGCTGTATTTAAGTTCCTGAGAAGTGGGAAATGATTCCTGGTAAGTAACTTTAACATTTTAGTTTTTATTTGTTCCATATTATTACTATTTATTTGTTAGACACATTAATTTGTTATTAAAATATGTTAATTTTCTCTTCAAAATTCATTATTTATTGATAATGATTTTTATTTTGCTTTTATTTACAGAGTGTTGTCTAAACTTAAATGTAATAGAACTTAAAAGCCTTGTATATTCACAAACTTATGTAAGTGCTGACCTGTTAAATATCTCAACGTTAACAGTTGTTGGGTCGAGACCCTGATCTACCATGGTGTTTATATAGCAATAATTTTATTTCCTCATTATTATAGAGTAATATTACTTAGGTATTAGTTTTATCATAAACAAACATTAGTATAAAATGCTGTGTATTTAATAGTGTAAAAGTTACTGGTTAGAGGACTTCTCAGTCAAATTTATATATATTGACTAGTCATATTACCAACAGGTGGTAAATAGATGCTGCACTGCATTCTCTGGTTATGAAGTTTACTGTATAGTCTCACAAGTTTTTACAAGTTTACATTTTAATGATACTGTATTGTGAAGTATTTATTTCACAGTAAATTAATTGTTTAAGTATTTCACATTAGTTGACAGGCTGACGTGCAACATTTATAGCAGGAGTGGGCAAACTTTTCAGTACAGGCGCCACATTCAGAAATTCAATATTTTAAAGGACCGCATCGTATATTAAGTAAAATAATTAATATTTAAAATAGCCAAAATAAAAGGTTTTTAAAGAAGAAAGCAATTAATTTTTTAAAGTAGAAACTTCATATGAAACACATTTATTTGAAAAACAAAGTAACTCAGTAAGTAACAGAACAATGCCAATGAGAATGATGAATCTGACTGCAGTCATTTACCAGTTTGTGAGTACTGTATATGACTTGATCTTGGCGGGCCACATGAAAACCTTTGGCAGGCTGCAGGTGGCCTGCGGGCCATAGTTTGCCCACCACTGATTTATAGCTATCTGAATTGTATTCACAAGAAAGCACTAGACCCAAATAGGTCATACAATGCCTAGATTGCTATTTGCTTCAAGCTGTTAGAGACTTACGTAAATAATTTGAAGTGGAAGTCTTTATTTTCTCTTGCAAATTTAGGAAAGACAAATTATTAAACATTCATACGTTCATTTTAAAATTACCCAACTCTAAATTTTACATTTTTAGATGGTGAGGAGGGAGTGATTCTTATATTTCAGGTACTACATTATTTACCATGTGAAGCTTTAATTAAGCTTGTAGGTTACTTATCTGGAAGATCTGATGTGTTAAATCTTACTCATACAGCATCCTTCCATCTCTCCTCCTAATGTTTCAGATAATACACCCTTCATTGCTTTATGCTTGTAAAGTGCTCTTGGTCCAAGAAACTAGAGTTACCCCTCTCCTTCCTTAGATCAAACCTAATATCTTTCAATTTCCCAGGCCCTGTTTTACCATTACTGGTTTTTGCACTTCATTAGTATAATAATAATTTTGATATAAAATAAATATTTCAACATTGAAAGATGATCACTCCTTAAGAAGGTAAAATATGTTTTATATGATTGTGTGACCTTCCTTTATTATAAATTAAATGAGGGAAACACTTAAATGCCTAATTAGTGAAGAGAATGCCCTTGTAGTCGTAAAGTCAAATTTATTGACCTTCAAGTAATGCTCAGGAAAGCGGGAATACCTCAAATACACACGCAAGTCTTTGAATGCCAAAGGTATGACATTTGGCTGTTGCCATGTTGATAGTAAACCTAAAGCTGTGTACAATATTTTATATACTGTATAAAGCAACACAGCTGTGTTGCTCATCCTTTATTGCTTGGTGCTGCAATACTCAGTGCATGCACTGTATAAAATAAAATAAAAGTAAATATACTACTAGGTACATGAATTTTGCCTACAAATTTTCCATTTGCCTACAATTTTGTCATCTTTGCATATTTTTTTGTATTTTTTTAAGATAATTTGTTTCAATAGTAAGAAAAATTGATGAAAATCTAATTTTTTCATTTTAAGAAGAAAGTATTTTTTTTTTTTACAATATTCTGAATTTTGTTTTAAAAGCTCTCTATAATGGACTGATGGGGGGAAGTGGGAGGCCAGTAATGGCAATTGTGGTGGATAGAAAAAGAGTCTGCTATGCCATGACAATAACAATAATGGACTTTGTCCATTGTTTCCAAATTGATTGACCCAGCAGATTTTGCTCTAGATTCCTGAAGTCCATTATATTGAGGCTTTATTTTAAAGCATTGAGGAAAATATTTTTTAAGTACAACAAATTTTGCCTCAAACTATCATTTATGTCATGAAGGTTAAGTGTCGTGCTGTTTAACAACACTAATCCAAAATTGTCAAGACCAGGCTGGAGCTTGTAGTTTTTTTATTAAGTTCTGTGGTAATGGAAGTAATAATGGGCATAATTCATTTTATTTTCTAAATAATAATGGACAGATACACTACTCTTACAGTGTTATAATAGTGGACTGTACTTATCAGAAAATTTGCATTACATTGTCCATATATGCACTCAACTATTACTTCATAATTACAGTATAATGTATACAAATATAGTAGACACATCTGATTAATTACTAATTTTAACTAATTGGGACATTGTAAAAACAAAGTAAATTAATTTTAGAATAATTTATTTGATTTGGATTCATATTATAAAGTTTTATTTCAAAAAAACAGATTAGATTACTTCTCTTAGTTTCATTTGCACAATGAATTTAAACCAAAATAGACATCTATCTAGTGATCATGTCTGCAAATGAATTTATTTTATTTTTTGCTTATCTTGTTTAGTTTAAGTCTCTGAATACAGAGAAAGCTTCTATGTATAGAGATAAATAGGCAAGGTTAAGTTTGAGTACGTTATGTTAACCTAACTTTCCTTAACAATTAGCAATGGGAGGAAATTATTCAGACATTTTATATCAGACAAGCAGAGGATTTGAACCTGTGTGCCTCACTCTCCACATGCACAGAGCTGGGTACACAGTGCTTACACCACTTGGATAGACCCCATATATGTTTGGGTGGCCAGCCAAAGATAACTGTAGATTCCCATACCTGAGAGCACCAGGATATGGAAGTAGAGATCGTCTATTTTATCTTGTCCTCGTACACTGGCCTATGAAAAGCATGAGAATACATAACAGTTCACAACGAGCATAAATTATTTTTAAACATTTGAGCTCAGACCAGCAGGAGATTCAAACTTATGTATTTCAATCTTCACATGAGCGGAGAGTCAGGTATACAGTGCATTTACTGTATATGTAGAGAAATCAGCTTAAATTCATATACAGCAGTCAAAAACCATCATTGTAACCTAGGAGGACATGTTGAGAAAAAGGAAAGTATGATGATCTAAGAAAATATTTTACAGTTAATGAAATGAAATGTTAGAAGGAAGAGGAGACATGGGATAAATTTAGGAAAACATTTTTAGTGTGTGCAGCAGAAGTTTGTGGGTAAAGGAGGGTAGTTGCAGGTAGGAAGAAGAATGATTGGAGGAATGATGAGGTAAAGTGGGTGGTAAGGGAGGAAAAAATTGGCATATGAAAGATGTTTTATGATGCAAAAATGATATAAAGAAGGAAGAATATATGGAGAGGAAGAGGAAGATTAAAAGCCTGTTAGGAAATATAAGAAGTAAAAAAGTGAGCCATCTCTAAATGGGAGGATGACACAAAAGCAAAACTGGCATCAGAAAGGGTGGGATTCAAAACCTGGTGGTCCTTGGTCATGGACCAATAAGATATTCACCTGATGAAATTATTCCACCTCTAAATTGTCAGGACTGGACTATCTTTACTAGCAGTTAAGAAAAAACTGACCTGCTTGCTGAACACTTTGCTGCCTAGGTTCAAGTTTCTAATCCTGCTAACTGCAAGAATTGTATCAGAGTTGTCAGAGGTGACAATAAGGCAGGATGAAGTATACTTCTTAAATCCCTTAACCAAAAAAAAAGGTTGTAGGCCCAGATAAGGTGAGCCAAAGATTGTTGTGTGTGTGTGTGTGTGTGCTTATGTATACATGTATGTAAGTATACATGTGCTTGTGTATTAGTGTGAGTGTATTCATGTGCATATGCACATGTGTGTGTGTGATAAAATGAGAACCCAGCCAAACACTGTAATAAGAAGTGTCCTGTGGCTCATCTGGAAGCTTCCTTAGCTCACAAACTGAGCAACTGTGGTTCAGTCCCTGGTATGGGTGGAAAGGAGCATGTTTCCTTCCACCTGCTGCCACTGCTCACCTTGCTGTAAGTGGGTACCTGGGTGTGGTTCACATCCCACAGGGTGTTAGTATATCTTAGAATCTTAGAGTTAGGCTTTGAAATGAGCTGATGTAATATGATAATCACTCAGTGATGTTCCAGATATTGTATTAATGAAATTAACAAATAACAAGCTACAGAACCTAAAACTAAATATTCCTTCAAGTCAAACAGAAGAAACATTCTTAAGTTATCACACAGAATCCAGTGATTTCAAGGCTTTTAAATTGTGTTAGCATACTGGCAGATTTGCGTCTACACAGCCTGAACTAATAGGGTATCATTCTTCTCTTAAAATGCATCAACAATTAAGGTTTGAAGCATTCTCCAGTTATTGAATGGATATATATATCACAATTTGTTTAATAGAATTGGGAAATTGGGACTTATGCAATCCAATAACCAAAATTTTTGTTAAATGAAAAACATCAATGCTAAATTTTTGAAGCAGACCAGAACAAGCATTCTCCAGCTATCTCCAGAATCAAAGAAGTTTCAAGTTTTTTTTTAACTATTTTAGTATATTGGTAAATTTGCACCTACACAGCCTAAACGTTTTGGGTACATATCATCTTCCTCGTAAGATGCATCAGGTATTAATGACTGAAGCCATTCAAATGAAGCATACTCAGAATATTTCATGGAATGTAATTTCACACCATTTTAAAAAAACTAGCAAACTCTCATCTACACATCCCAATAATAATTCCAACCTCCTAAATAGGATACACCAGTGAGTTGAAGTCAATCAGAAGAGGCTTTCTTAAGAAATCACACAAAAACAAAACCATGAATGGCCTGTTTAAAACTGACCAAAAGGCACATGCCAATAGTTACTTAAACCTTTTCCTAGTTATAGTACACCAGCATTGAAGATTTGAAACTGAGTAGATAAAGGATTCTCATGTTATAAACAGACACTTTGAGGTAAGAAAAAAAAAATGAGGCAACTGCTTAAAGGTACCCCTTTAGGAATAACTGTACTTAATAAACTTCATTTAACCTCTTTAAATTCAAAACAATTGCTGTCTGCTTGTTCTAATAGACAGGATATACCATTCACTGGATAGACAGACATTTGCTTTTGATCTGTCTTGACTGCATACTGCCCTAAACATAACTTGCAGCCTGTGTTGTAGTGAATCTTTTTAAAAAAAAAAGTTAGTTTTTTTCTGTATTATAGAATGACAGAAAAAATTTATTTGTGAGTGGGATAATTTATATAATTTTCACTGTGAAGGGCACAGTAACAAACTAGTGGTGTTTCTAATCACTGCAGTCTCTGGCCACTGAAAGTCATTTTAAAAATTCTGCACTGTGCTATGATATCTCGTAGTTCAAGAGGTAGAATTTCACTCCAGTAAGAGGCCTGGCTGGGCTAAAAGTGGTAGGGAGGTTTGAAACTGGTCATCTTGGAGGTAAAACTGACAGGTAATAATTCCTATGTGGTTCATATACTGTACAGGAAGATTTTTTCAGAATGTAGTAATTTATGATGAGCGAATATTAACAAAGAAATGCAAGTCTGTGAATCTGAATAATTTTATTAGCATCTGGAAAGAAATGCTGGAATGCAATTAATTCTTTCATTTTACATCTGGCATCAGTACTCTTTCTACTGTGTATCCAAGTGACAACTTTTCCAAGCTACAAACTCTTCTTGTCTTTCAAAATAAATTACAATTAAAGCACTAAATTTGCTTAAATAATAACTGTGTAGATTGTAAAGAATAACAATGTGGACTTTTTTAATGATTAAACAAAAATAAATTAATTTGAGAAGAATTTTTTGTAGAGTAAGCATTGCTTGCTTTACTGTCTAATATGCCACTGTTAAGTTTATTTTTAATCTAATACTGCTACTTCAATCAGCCTCGTGTTCTTTGTAATTCTGTTCAGTTTGATGCAAGTATGAGTATTATGCAAAAAAATGAAAGTGCAGTAAAACCTCTGTTTAACAGATTTCAGATTTAATTGACTAAATCCTTAGCTGGACGACATTAGAAGCAATGGACAAAGGGTGTTAAATCCAGAAATGTCTGTTAATCTTAATCATCTGGGTAAATTCACTTAGGATTTAATGGATTTCTGTCTGTATTTCACTGGCAAGATCGTTAAATCCAGAATTACCTGTTAATTTTACAGTCTGCTGGGTCAATTTGTTTTTGGATTTAATGGTCCTAGGTTGTTAAATACAAAAATTGTCTGTTACTGTTAGGACATGGAAAATTTTTCTCAAAGTTGAGATTTAGAGGACCTCCCTTTCCCCCATATTATTCCATTAAATTGAGGGTACACTGTGGTTTAATTAAATAAACACCATCAATATTTGTTCCAGCCTTGCAAAATAAATTATTTATAAGTTTCTTCCAAGACTCCTGTGAAGAACCTTTGAGAAAGAGTCACCTTGGTGTGCCCCTCTTTTTTTTTTTTAATTAATTTTTTTAGTCATTATTGTCTAATTATGGAAATAGCATTTCAGAAATAATGTTACTATTGGTTTCCTTAGTTCTTCAATTCATTAAATCCTGTGCTATATAACACACTGAAGTAACTGAACTATATTCCATTTTATAATCAGTAAATCCTAATTTCAATAGAAATTACTCATTATTTCTTTGGAACAACTCTTGGAAAACTTGTAGATAATAAACATTACTGTGATCTTTTCTAAATTCTGCCTGTTTTCTTAGCTGATGAAAATCAAGTCTTCCATGAAGCCTTTAGGTGAGTATTTAAGTCATAATCTTTTAAATAACTGATAGAAGGCTTATGATCTGCAATTTGTTTTTTTAGGTCTTTAAGAAAGGTTTGAAAATACTAGTTTAATTTTTTATGAATTTTGTTAATTTTTCTCCTTTTATAAGTTGACAAACCATTACCTGGTGCTTGTCCAGTTAACATGTACAGTGCATCACTGCTTAAGCAAAAACTGTTAAAACAAAATTACTGTATGAGAAAAAGTGCTGTTTAGCAGTGCCCACTTAAATAACTGCACATTTGTTAGAAATTCTGGGAAGGTACATTAGTGTTTGTAATTGCTGCTGGTACATTAACAGCCATCATCACCTACCACTCATGCCTCACACGGTGCTGCCCTCTCCTTGATGTGGTGTTCATTCATGCTTTTTTTATGTTGTGCATGCTAGCGCTTCTGGTAAGCATGCTGCATTTATATAATCAGTGAGAAAAAGCTGCAAGCCTTGATACATGTCCATGCCATCAAGAGATGGTGTCTCCTCCACTGCCAGAACATCTGGTGAAAAATTCATAAAACAGTAAGGATTTTGACTTGAAATTGTAATGACACGATTGCAAACAAACCACGGTATGGCTGGGTATTGAACTTGCGGCAAGTGGGTCATAAAACTTCATGCCATCGCATAAGCCACAGGGCCAGCTTCATCACGACCATGCTGGCGGGAGATTCACCTGTAAAAAACTTGCATTTGTGGTCAGGGTGGGACCCATGCTAACCTCTCTATGGTGTACAAATATACCTAGTTGGATGAATCTTATTGTAGCCAGCCGGCCCAGTGGCTTACGCGCTGGCCTGGAGTTTTACAACTCACTTGCCGCAAGTTCAATCAACACCCATACCATGGTTAGTAACGATTTTGCTTGTAATACAGCAGAAAATAGACTTCCCATACTTGGAAAGTTAAAGGGTGCAGTAAAATTAGGAAATAGATTTGTAGACAGCAACTATATAGGGTGGTATTATCGTCCTACCATGCAAGTGAAATAAAAGTCAGAATTGCTGAGCTTTCTGTCTGTCTCTTAAACATGTAATATGTCTGGTAACGTTATAAATTTTTACCATACTTTCACTATATACTTTACTTTTTGTGTATTCTAAATCATTTTTGTATTTTTATACTTTACAGTTTTGGTGGCTTGGCCTGATACTGGGTCATTAGGGCAGTGATTCTCAGAACCATAAACACACATTAACAAATATTTTATAAGTATAAGTATTAAGATGGTTATGGAGAAGTTCAATGTTTAAAGAAAAATTATACATAATTTAAGAATAGACAAAGATTTTTTTTTTAATTTTAATTGGAAACACACTGTCTGAAGGCATAAGGCAGCGCTGTATGACCCTGCTGGTTTAGCGCTTACTTAGTTTTGGTTATAATAATGAAGGCAAGAGAAAATAAAAGTTTGTGGGAGTCTGCTAACCAAGGACTAAACTGTTCTGTTGCTAACCAAGAACTAAACTGTGTTCTGTTGCTAACCAAGAACTAAACTGTGTTCTGTTGCTAACCAAGAACTAAACTGTGTTCTGTTGCTAACCAAGAACTAAACTGTGTTCTGTTGCTAACCAAGAACTAAACTGTGTTCTGTTGCTAACCAAGAACTAAACTGTGTTCTGTTGCTAACCAAGAACTAAACTGTGTTCTTTTGCTAACAAAGAACTAAACTGTGTTCTATTGCTAACCAAGAACTAAACTGTGTTCTGTTGCTAACCAAGAACTAAATTGTGTTCTTTTGCTAACCAAGAACTAAACTATTTTATATTCATTTTCAATACAGTAAATGATTACTTGAGTGATGCAGTAAAATGTTCCTCTTACTATCAGAATCATAATGGAAGAGGTCAGGCAATTTGCTAAAAAAAAAAAAATGAATGTTTATAACAATGCTGGATATAGTCATGGCTGGCAGCAGGGATATCAGAAATAATACTGTATGCATTACATTAAGCCATATTATGATGGACATGTGCAAACTAGGGTGCTAAGTGGAATTAACCCCTTGACCGTCACAACCCCCAATCCTGAGGTGTCTCCTGGTGTTGCAAAATAAAAAAAAAAATTATTTTTTCTTATGAAATGATAGAGAATCTTTTCCCGATTGTAATGACACCAAAAAACGAAATTTGATGGAAAACTGATGGAATTATGCTCTCGTGAAGTTAGCGACCTCGGAGATATTTACAAATCGGTGATTTTGCCCACTTTGAGCCCTATTTTCGGCTAATTCCGTTGTTCCAGTCGACCAAACTCATAGCTATTTCTTTAGAACTCCATTTTTTCTATTGATTGAGTACAAGAAACTACCCATTTACTGATTTAAACTACCCAATAATGTGGTCAGAATTTGCAATTTGGCCAATTTCACAAAAATTAAAAAATATGACAATTTCAAAATAGGGTCCAGAATAAACAATGCAGACATTCCTGGCTCTAAAATAACATTTTCTTTGTTCATCAGTCACATCTCCAGGCCCCTCTGATATTACTCTTGCTTTCTATTTTGAAATTTTATTCAAACAAAAAATAGAAGATTTACTGTTATGCAGACTACTGCAGTACTGTAATAATTGTACAAATAATGTCAACCCATTCATGACTGCATATTAGAATGGCTAGTTGGACATGTATTGGACAATGACATCATTTGTTTACTTTTGAACATTGGCAAAAATCAAACATTTCCCCTACTTTGAGCTCCATTTCCAGGTTCTTTTTATAGTAAAACCAATCAAAATCACCATTATTTCTATAATATGTTTTCCATTCTATCAAATGAGACCAAGAAAATGAGAATACAATCATAAATACTATACGAAAATAGATCACAAAGTCGGCATTTTAATTACAAAAATGGTCGTAGTTTTTTTTCTCATTATGCACTGCGTGCTCCAGGATTTTTTTTATATGGTGCACACTGACCACACAGACCCATTCTCTCACATGTGAGCCTACCAGCTTTCTCCTGCTTGATTTAAAGCAGCTAGAATTTATGAGTATATATACGTCAACCACAGTACCTCGTAAGACATATATATACGACCAAAACAGTCAAAGGGTTAAATGAACAAATTTGCTAGTTTGTCGAGGAGCACAGTTAACTCTTTTAACAGATCTATAATGCCAGCAATGCAGGTTCATTTTCAAGAGGAATTGTACAAACTGCTGTAGAGGTGTTTCTGTCATTACACCCTCTACCTCAATGCATACAAAAGGAATAGTACAGAGTGCGACATTAGTTTCAGATGCACTTAAATATTAATGATAAAGCTTTGAAGCCAATCAGAAGAGGCATTTAAAAGTTACTGCATGGAAACCAATTTGTTTTATAAATCACAGAAAGGGTAGGGCTCTTAAAGCTCACAGGCCAGTGTGCTTACCACTCGGCCAACTGGCTCTAATAAGATTCATCCAACTAGGTATATTTCTATACATCATAAGGAGATTAGCATGGGCTCCACTGCAACCACAAATGCACACCAGCATGGCTGTGGCTTACTCAAGCTTAAATCCCTTCAAAGCCATCATCATGACTCACAAAATCACAATAAAATTTGAATGTGGTCAGATTAGGTGTTCTCGTGCTATAAATGAAAACCTTGTAGAGGAAAAAATAAGAAATCTGGCAACCAGTTAAAGGTACTCCTTCAAGAATACCTAAATATTCTCATTCTTTGCCATTAGATATAAATATGTAGGGTGAAAGACTCCAATTAGTGAGTGGCTTACTGTTTTCACCTGTATAGCTGCAGGGAGCACATAATACACCCTACTTGTAATAAACTAAATTAAAAACCTGCAGTCCTTCAAAGGTGTCAAAATGTTGCTTGTTACTGATGAGGTGGACCAAAAAAGACTAGATTATATAAATTGCCAACCAGGAGTTTCCAAAACATTTTGTGGGGCCAGACATCACTGTAACAGCCACTCTCCCTTAAAACTGCAAAATGCTTGACATCTGACAACTGCTCTACCTACCTATCAGCAGAAAGTCTAAATTAATGAAATAGGACTGATTTTGCAAAATACTTCTGTGACTGAAAATCCCTGGTCCAGCCCATTGGTCAATACATAACAGTTTTGAAGACCAGTTCTGCAATAGGTTAATGACTGACTTAATGAAGTTTAATGAAAATGGTACCTAGAATTTTTTTTAGAAGAAACTTGTTATAAATGTTCACTCTTCACATTGCAAAATCATGGCATAGGGTTAGTACAACATTGTACTTCTATGCCAAAAAATGCATGGCATACAGTGTAACATGATAAGTTCTTCAAAGATGATCTAGAGTAAAATTTGAAGAGTTTCAATTTAATTCCTTGCAGTGTATTATTAAAAATGCCAAAAGACTATAAAATGATCACTCAGACTGTTGAAGACTCCAAATACTGGCTTGACTGTGATGATCATCTTGCTTTCCATCAGACATTGGTGGTCATCAAGGCCATTAGTTTTGTCAGAAAATTAGAAGCAGGAGAAAGTGATGAAGGGGCTCAAGAACTAGTTTTATTGCCTAGTTATGATTATGATCAAGAACTAGTTGTTGTATTGACAGTATAGCAATAGAAAAGGTTATAACCTATTTTGATGAAATAATCTTTATGCGGAAGAAATATGTAACTAAATAGGAAATGGTGCAAGTGTTCAGGTATTCAGTCTTATCAGTCAGAGGAATCATTGATGTCATTACATGAAAAATTATCTTCCCCATTACCCACACAGAGGCTCAAGATGGTCACATGGTTGAACCATCACCATTCGCTCTAGTTCCCAACTAAGCAGTGCTGAAGTGTAGATCATTCACAGTTAGAATGTACTCTACACACTATAAATATTTGTATACTGGAGGGCCCCGCTTATACAGCAGGTTAGGTTCCTGGCTACCTGATGTAAAGTAAAAATTGCTGAAAAGTGAAACATAGACTTTTTCATTTTCAAGTGCATATAAAAGTCTGATAACATGTTTCCACTATCATATATTAGGTGAGCAATAGTGCTAGGCCTAAAAATGCATACACATTACACACATTACTTACCTTAAAATATTTTTGTCCATAGCTTATAGTGAGTGGTGAATATGTTTATTGTAGAATGTCTTAACCCTTAAACTGTCCAAACATAGATCTACGTTTGCTCGCGTAGCGCTCCGAATGTAGATCTGAGTTTTTTTACATAGAGCACGTAAAATCGAACATAGATATACGTTCAGAGCACTACGTGAGTGAACATAGATCTACGTTTGGACAGTTTAACGGTTAATAAATGAAGAATGGGTGTAATTGAAAACCACTCTATTAGCGAAACACTGTAAAGCGAAGCGCTCTAAAGTGGGGCCCTCCTGTACTTTGAAATAGAAAAATGCATTCAACTTTTAGTGAGATGCTAGACTAAGTACTAAAGACTGGGCACTACAAACCTAACTCTTATCTTATAGCTACAAGTACATACTCACAAATAATCACACATTACTGTATTAAATTACTGTACTGTATTATAAAAAAATTAATTCCCCATATAATTTTTGGTTCTTATCTAAAAATAAGCTAAAATATGAAAGCTCCAGATTCAGCTGATTTCATATTACAAGTGATGCACTGTACTGTACTCAATGCTGGTTTTGTTTTCAGACATTTGAATGTACCATGAGTTTTTTAAACCATTCCACTGACTGATCTCTTGTGCAGATTTACTTCAATCTTCTCATGACTTTTTAACAATACACACCTAATTTTTTATTATGATTTACTATCTTTTTTGCTTATTAATTACTGCTGTCTGTGTTATTCTTATCACAGCACAGTTGAATGCCTAAATGATATACCCTCTACACTGTAGTTTCTTAACAGGTTAATAGAGCTCAGAACAGTTTTTCTTCTCATTTTTTTTTTTTTTTGTATTTCATTTCCTCCCTTTTTGAGTATATTTTGATTATTTTTAATATTTTGCAGTGCCACTTGTCATTCTATGGAACTATGGAGGGATGTAAGGTAGAATATGCCACACCTTATTCACAACAATACTTGCCTCTTTTAGACCCCAGTTATAACCTCTGATCACCAGATAATATTTCCTTGCAGTTGTCATTACCTGAGGCTCTCAGAATATAGTATTTCAAATACAGTTGTTACCCTCTTTCCATCACATAAACCGTCACTCTTCTTCATCATAGATATTTGTATCTCCAAGCCTCTCCAACTGCCTTATAAGGTTTGTGGCAGTACCTATTGCACAACTTTTTTTTTTTTTTGTTAGCCCTTTGTCTGACACACTGGACTTGCCAGAATCATCCTGACTGACCAGTTTGCCCTCCTTTGGGTTGGGCTTCCCAGATCCCTTCCAGGGGATTTCTGGAGGTGGGTGAACAATAGCATAAGCTAACAGATAGAAAGACAAAACATAATATAGGTTTCACTGCAAACGTAGTATCTTTCTCATGATTCCTGCATGTGTTTAGAAATGGACAGTCTTTCACTTTAGGGACTCTCTGTGTCAGGTCATGCTACTCCTAGTACTGTACTATATTCCTCAAATGGGAGAAAAATATATAATTGGGCCCTGCACCCATCAACAGTGTGTGAGAAATTGCTCTTTGACCTGTAGGGGCCCTGCAGTGCCTGTTGCCTCTACTGCTGAAAAAGTAGTTAATGAGCCAGTGCCATATTTAATGTCATGTTCTGCTGCACTTACTGGCCACAGCCTTCCATATCTGATGCCTAGGAATGATGTATGTTTTGATGACCACAACGCAAGACACACATGTCTTTTTGATATACCTCGTGTCCATATCACACTATGTAAAAACTATGCGCATAAAGGGCCCCAAAATATGGAATTCATTACCAGAAGATATTAAAGTAACCCAGTCTGAAAATCAGTTTAAGACTCTTCTCAAAAGCCATTTAATCACCCTAGACTAAACGCTAAATACTCAGTACACACATACTCACTTATGTACTCCCACATCATAACTTCAACAATCACTTTGAACCTTTTATCCATTGTTGACAGGAATATAATTGAATCATTGTTTTCACAAAAAGCATTTTCGAATATATGAATATATCTTTTGTCTTATACAAATTTTGATTAATTTATAATTAATAATCTACTGTACAACTATGAAATAATTACTATCCTACTGTACAACTATGATATAATCCTTAGTGTTAAGTAGTCTGTAAGTCAATAATGTTAAGTTGGCCCATAATGCCCAGGCATAATAGAGGCTCTCTTTGCATTGCAACCCACTATTGTAAATACAAAATCTCAATGTACTGTTTGCAAAGACATTAAATAAATAAATAAATATCCCCCGTGGCTTCCCCCCCAACATTTCTAGGGGCACTTTTCCTACTCCTCATCTACCAGTTTTCACACCAGTTGGAAACCCTCTCCACAGGGGTCCTTTCAGGGGGCATACCAGTCCTGGATTTTGTGATAACTGCCTATGGGGAGTTTGGTTGGTTCTATACTCAACAGCATGGAGTTTCCTGACTGATGGTCTTGCTATCAGTCCTTACAGGGTGTATTCCACAAGGATCCTTTTGGCCTTTCTCTTTGTCATTTCATTAGTGACTTCCTTGGTGAGCCTGTTTCCAGTGTTGCGGTATGTTTTTTTGGGACAGCACTGAGGGATACATATCTGGTACACCCCAAGTATCTTCTTCACTATCTTCCTAGTGCAACAGCATGGAAATGACACCTGTACCTCTGTGCATTTTGAAGATGGAATCTATTTCTAGAGTTAGTTACTATCTTATTCAGGGTCTGTAGGTTGCTATTTCTTCTTCACTGTCACTTGTCCAGGTGCCTCAGTACCTTGGCAAATCAATTGTAAAATTGCTTTCAAGGGGTCTTCCATTCTCTGGTAGCATGGTTGGACTCACCAGATATGAACTTGTTCATCATAAGGGCCACCCACAACACTCCAGCTATAGTCTCTCCATTCCTTGACCCACTGGCCTCAGCTATGGCAGTTTTCTCCCTCAACAGACAGGTGGTCAGTTTCCTCACATCTTCCTGCTTATCTTTTGGCTTAATGAAGCCATACCTTGCATTGATTAGCAATGTACAGTGGACCCCCGCATAACGCTATTAATCCGTTCCTGAGAGCTCAATGTTATGCGAAATTATCATTATGTGAATTAATTTTCCCCATAAGAAATAATGGAAATCAAATTAATCTGTGCAAGACACCCAAAAGTATGAAAAAAAAATTTTTTACCACATGAAATATTAATTTTAATCACACAAACTTAAGAAAACATGCACAGTTACATGACACTTACCTTTATTGAAGATGTGGTGATGATTGATGGGATGGGAGGAGGGGAGACTGGATGGTTTTAGTGTTTAGAAGGGAAATCCCCTTCCATTAGGACTTGAGGTGTCAAGTCCTTTTCCGGGGTTACTTCCCTTCTTCTTTTAATGCCACTAGGACCAGCTTCAGAGTCACTGGACTTCTGTCGCACAACATATCTGTCCATAAGGGCTCTGGTGGCCTGGTGGTTAACGCTCTCGCTTCACACGGTGAGGGCCTGGGTTCGATTCCCAGCCAGAGTAGAAACATTGGACGTGTTTCTTTCCACCTGTTGTCTATGTTCCCCATCAGTAAAATGGGTACCTGGGTGTTAGTCGACTGGTGTGGGTCGCATCCTGGGACACTGACCTAAGGAGGCCTGGTCACAGACCGGGCCGCGGGGGCGTTGACCCCCGGAACTCTCTCCAGGTAATCTTTCCAGGTAATAGTGGCCTGTACCTCTCGTTCCTTTATGACTTTCCTAAAGTGTTTCACAACAGTGTCAGTGTAATAGTCACCAGCATGGCTTGCAATAGCTGTCTGAGGGTGATTTTCATCCATGAAGGTTTGCACTTCAAGCCACTTTGCACAGATTTCCTTAATCTTTAAAGTAGGCAACTTCTTCAATTTCTCTCTCCCCTCCTCCGAAGCAATTTCCTCAGGTGTGGCCTCTTGCTGTTGAAGTTGATCTAGCAGCTCATCAGTGGTTAGTTCTTCATTGTCCTCCTCCACCAACTCTTCCACATCCTCCCCACTAACCTCCAACCCCAAGGACTTCCCCAATGCCACATTTGATTCCTCAACTGGCATACACCTCTCAGGGTTAGCCTCAAATCCTTCAAAATCCCTTTAGTCTACACATTCTGGCCACAGTTTCTTCCAAGCAGAGTTCAAGGTCCTCTTAGTCACTCCCTCCCAAGCCTTACCTATAAGGTTTACACAATTGAGGATACTAAAGTGCTCTCTCCAAAACTCTCTTAGAGTCAATTGAGTTTCTGAGGTCACTACAAACCACCTTTCAAACAGAGCTTTTCTGTACAGTTTTTTGAAGTTTGCAATAACCTGCTGGTCCATGGGCTGCAGGAGAGGAGTGGTATTAGGAGGCAAAAACTTCACCTTAATGAAACTCATGTCCCCACAAAGTCGCTCTGACAAGTCTGTAGGATGACCAGGGGCATTGTCTAACACCAGGAGGTATTTAAGGTCTAATTTCTTTTCAGTTAGGTAATTTTTCACAGTGGGGGCAAATGCTTGGTGTAACCAGTCATAGAAAAAGTCCCTAGCGACCCATGCCTTATTGTTTGCCCTCCACAGCACACACAAATTAGCCTTGAGGATATTCTTTTGCCTGAACGCTCTGGGAGTTTCAGAGTGATACACTAATAAAGGCTTCACTTTGCAATCACCACTAGCATTGGCACACTTGAGAAGAGTAAGCCTGTCTTTCATAGGCTTATGTCCTCTGAGTGCCTTTTCCTCCTGAGTAATGTAGGTCCTGCATGGCATTTTCTTCCAAAACAGGCCTGTTTCGTCACAATTAAACACTTGTTCAGGTTTCAGTCCTTCACTGTCTATGTACTCCTTGAATTCCTGCACATATTTTTCAGCTGCTTTTTGGTCCGAACTGGTAGCCTCACCATGCCTTATCACACTATGTATGCCACTACGCCTCTTAAATTTCTCAAACCAACCTTTGCTGGCCTTAAATTCACTCGCATCACTACTAGTTGCAGGCATTTTTCTAATTAAATCCTCGTGCAACTTCCTAGCCTTTTCACTTGTGATCGCTTGAGAGATGCTATCGCCTGCTATCTGTTTTTCGTTTATCCACACCAATAACAGTCTCTCAATATCTTCTATCACTTGCGATCTCTGTTTCGAAAGCACAGTTAAACCTTTGGTAAGAACAGCCTCCTTGATTACCATTCTCTTGGACACAATAGAAGTGATGGTTGATTGGGGTTTGCTATACAACCTGGCCAGCTCGGAGACACGCACTCCACTTTCATACTTAGCAATGATCTCTTTCTTCATCTCCATAGTAATTCTCACCCTTATTCCTGTAGGGTTGGCACTAGAAGCTTTCTTGGGGCCCATGGTCACTTATTTTTCAGGTGAAATCACTATAAAAAGGCTGTAATAATACGAAATGTTCCGATTGTATGCTTGAATGTTACCACGGAGGCTGGCTTGTAAACAATGCCACTGGCAGAACAAGTGAGGCTGGCTCAGGCTGCATGGACGTGTCTCGGACGAATCGCTTTGAGCGAATTTTCTAGCACTATGCGAGGCAAAATTTTAGCGATAAAATGTATCGCTATGTGGATTTAACACTATGCGATGCCAACATTATGCTGGAGTCCACTGTATTCCTTATATTTTCATTTCTGTTAATGTTGGCAGAATTACTGACAATATGTTAGGTAAAAGTAGCTCTTAGACAGAGATGTGTAATGTCACCATGGTTATTTAATGTATTTATAGATGGGGTTGTAAAAGAAGTAAATGCTAGGGTTTTTGGGAGAGGGGTGGGATTAAATTATGGGGAATCAAATACAAAATGGGAATTGACACAGTTGCTTTTTGCTGATGATACTGTGCTCATGGGAGATTCTAAAGAAAAATTGCAAAGGTTAGTGGATGAGTTTGGGAGTGTGTGTAAAGGTAGAAAGTTGAAAGTGAACATAGAAAAGAGTAAGGTGATGAGGGTATCAAATGATTTAGATAAAGAAAAATTGGATATCAAATTGGGGAGGAGGAGTATGGAAGAAGTGAATCTTTTCAGACTTGGGAGTTGATGTGTCGGCGGATGGATTTATGAAGGATGAGGTTAATCGTAGAATTGATGAGGGAAAAAAGGTGAGTGGTGTGTTGAGGTATATGTGGAGACAAAAAATGTTATCTATGGAGGCAAAGAAGGGAATGTATAAAAGTATAGTAGTACCAACACTCTTATATGGGTGGGAAGCTTGGATTTTGAATGCAGCAGTGAGGAGGAGGTTGGAGGCAGTGGAGATGTCCTGTCTAAGGGCAATGTGTGGTGTAAATATTAAGCAGAAAATTTGGAGTGTGGAAATTAGGAGAAGGTGTGAAGTTAATAAAAGTATTAGAGGGCTGAAGAGGGGTTGTTGAGGTGGTTTGGTCATTTAGAGAGAATGGATCAAAGTAGAATGACATGGAGAGCGTATAAATCTGTAGGGGAAGGAAGGTGGGGTAGTGGTCATCCTCGAAAAGGTTGGAGGGAGGGGGTAAAGGAGGTTTTGTGGGCGAGGGGCTTGGACTTCCAGCAAGCGTGCGTGAGCGTGTTAGATTGGAGTGAATGGAGACGAATGGTATTTGGGACCTGACAATCTGTTGGAGTGTGAGCAGGGTAATATTTAGTGAAGGGATTCAGGGAAACCGGAGGTTTTGTGGGCGAGGGGCTTGGACTTCCAGCAAGCGTGCGTGAGCGTGTTAGATTGGAGTGAATGGAGACGAATGGTATTTGGGACCTGACAATCTGTTGGAGTGTGAGCAGGGTAATATTTAGTGAAGGGATTCAGGGAAACTGGTTATTTTTATATAGCCGGACTTGAGTCCTGGAAATGGGAAGTACAATGCCTGTACTCTAAAGGAGGGGTTTGGAATATTGGCAGTTTGGAGGGATATGTTGTGTATTTTTATAGGTATATGCTTCTAAGCTGTTGTGTTCTGAGCACCTCTGCAAAAACAGTGATTATGTGTGAGTGAGGTGAAAGTGTTGAATGATGATGAAAGTATTTTCTTTTTGGCTATTTTCTTTCTTTTTTGGGTCACCCTGCCTCGGTGGGAGACGGCCGACTTGTTAAAAAAAAATAAAAAATGTTAGGTTTAAAAGGACATAAGTGCAACTAATGTGACAGCTTATTGTGGCAATGTTTCGCTCTCCAGGAGCTTTATCAGATTGTTACAAACAACACATGGACACTGAAGTGTAATACTAGTGGTAGTAGTAGTAATATTAGTTGTAACAGTAATACACTATGATAGAACAATCAACCTGCACATGAGTAAAAGGTAATAAAAGCTATTACTTGGGTAGCATAAAAATAGTTTAGACAAACATTTCTGTTAGTGGTTGGAGAGAGAGTGAAATGTTACCTCAATAAAATGTCACGTTAGTTGCACTTGTGTCCTTTTACCTAACATTTTCATTTCTCCATAGTTTTCCCCTGCAACCCTGGATCCCAGCCTTGCAAGCCCTCTCTCACGAAGCGATTAATCTACATTAGGACCATTTGTTCGCCCAGCTCTCAGAGAATGGACTAATGTTAACTGATCTGTTTGTCCTCCAGCATCTATGGTTGGCAGTTGTGAGGGTTGGCTTACCTTCCTTGTTCCAGTTGACTGGTTAGACATCATTCCCAGGGTATGGTGTTCTCCTATTCCATATATCATTGGGGCTCTGTCTGGGTCTTCTTTGCAGTTGCACTGGGGAAGGTCTTTCTTTCGTTTCTACTGCAGGTGCATGCAGGAGCCTGTAACTAGGAATATACACTGGCCTCATCCCTGGTGGTATCTTTTAGCCCTTTCACTGTTGAAAACCCCTGATCACAAACTTGCTCTCCGTGTCAAAAAATATTAAAAAAAAAAAAAAAATTACTTACCAAAATCTTAAGAATATTTTTCTGAGTATTTTAAAAGAAATAAAAAATTTTGCAATGAGTACTTACTGAGATACAGAGGTTTGAAATTGACAGAAAGTAAACCTCTTGTGGCAACATTGACGATTGCTGCTCACTCTGTAATATTATTTTTACCTTTATTCTATTTTTTCTCTTCTAATATTTTATTTTTTCAAGTAACTTTTGTGGCCTGTGAGACCAATATAATGCATAATGTATATATATCCAATAGCTGTATGTAACACAATAACCGCACAAATATTGTTATCATTATATTATTTACAAAACTTGTTTACACAAGCCCACACTGGAAGTAAGTCACTTGTCTGGCTTTTTTGGGTTATCCTAGGTAATCTACACATATGCTGCTATGTATGATAATTTTTGTAACTGTATTCGTGTATACCTTAATAAACTTACATGCCATCTTCCCATCCACCCATGCTGTCTTCCCCACCCACACCATCTTCCTCACTCACACCATCTTCCTCACCCACACCATCTTCCTCACCCACACCATCTTCCCCACCATCCATTCTGCCTTCCCTACCACCCATGCTGTCTTCCCCACCACCCACTCAGTCTTTTTTTTTCACTATCTGTATCTGGTATTCTGGGCATTGCTTTTGATCACAAACTCCTCAAAACCATGAAATTCATCTTCACTTACACTTCCATCTGTGTTAGAAGAGTTCCAATTTGCCGGGGAGTGAGGTATTCCTTACTACTAGGCATGGTGAACAAAATGTACTGAACTGACACTCCCACAATGCACCACGGCCTCCCTGATTTTTTTTTTTATACTGCACACTGACCACGCAGACCCATTCTCTCGCATGTAGGTCTACCAGCTTTCTTCCACTAGATTGAAGCTGCTAGAATTTTGGCATAGTACTATGACACCAACACTGGTTTACAAGCCATAGTACTATGGCACCGACAGTGAAAGGGTTAGGCGCCCCTTTATGAACATCACTATCCTCCTCTTGTAAATCATTCCTTTGATCTACCACTCTGTTTGCAAAGAAATACTCTCAAGAATCTCTTTGCCAGCTCCTCTTACTTAGGGTAGTGTGTATTTATGGCTTCTTATTCTGTCAGCTATTGCCAAAGATAGCAAATCCATTGCTCTTAGCCTTTCTTCATAATTTACTTTTTTCTTCAACTCTGGGAGCCACTTCATAACACATTTTGGAACTTTTGCTAGATTGTTTATACTTGTGTGCTAGCCAGCAGTCACTTGTGTTTGAATGTAGTGGCAAAGTCTTCTGACCTTGTTGTAAGAGTAGGGTTTCTGTCTCACAAGTAGAAAATAAATATTGTTTCTCCAATACTCTTTGCGTTGGATGACCTACATGGGTTTAGTACTTCATATAATAATAATAATGATATAATCTGGCATCATAGGATGCCTTTGATATGGCTTACTGCATTATGGTGCATGCTTAGGGCTAAGTACGTACAACAATTCTCATGTACCATTCCGGCATGACCTTTAGGTGTCCCATGAAACTGCTTCATAACTACAGGAATGCTGTCACCAAGATATATGAATCTACCATGATTCTACCTCTGATCGAGAGTTTCTTCGTCTGTCTTGTGTGTGGTATATTTCCAGGTGGGCTGCCAAGGGTTCTGCAGCCCAAAACTGCCTTCTGATCATAACGAAAGAATGCATATTTTTGCATCAAGGGCCTTGGGAAAGCCCATGGATTGGGTGTCAAGTGGACTCCATAACATTCAGGAGTCTTGGGTGATGTTGATCAAAGCAAGCAAACAGCACTTGGTGATCAAAGGTGAAGAAGGTCAGTACTTGTCATGAAGTGCATGTACAGATCTTGCTAGGTGGGTCTAGAAAGATGACTATCACTATGAATGAGGTGTGACATAGTCCTGGTATGACTTTCTGTGGACCCTAGTGCAGAAATGCAGCTTTCATTAGGGTCAAAATATAATTTTGGTGGAGGAAGAATTAAATATGTGGTGAGAAAATTTTGTACTTGCTTGTACTTTAAAGGGATGAGGTACTGCATCAGTGGTACTTATGGAGATTGTCAGTGAATGATCAGAGAAAGGCAGGGACACTGTGAAGTGTCATATGGATAGTCTAAAACGGCAGTTATTAGAATTGGCAGTCCATAACTGTACTCTTAGAAGAGGTTATTGGTAATAAGATGATTAACCCTAAATGGTCCAAACGTATATATACGTTCTTACCGCTAGCACCCCAAACATATATATACGTTTTATTTTTCCTGCCTCCAAATTTGGCAAGATTGGCCTTAGATGCCTGGTCAGCATAGAATGGGTCTTAGCACTCGGTGTGCACCATATTAAAAAAATCTGGGACCACTTAGTACCTTGTGGGAGTGCCAGTTAAATTGAGCGCCAGCTAGAGCAAACAGTGTGGCAAACACCAAGGATTCACTGATGCAATGTCATATTAACACTCCCCTTTTAAGAGGAAAGTGATGTTAACCCCAAGTTTAGGGTCTATCTGTCTCTGTCTCTTTTATCTATCTCACAGGTACACACAAATACAATTATACATAGTATAAATTATATAGGATAAACTAAAAATTCAAGATGGAAAGAGACAAGCAGACAGAGAGACAGATAATCAGAGACAGAGATACAAGCTCATCAAATGTCACCCCTTATCTCATCTCTGCACCCTCGCTGGCGCCCATCAAATGTCATCCCTTATCTCATCTCTGCACCCTTGCTGGCGCCCATCAAATGTCATCCCTTATCTCATCTTATCTCTGCCCTGTCTCATCTTTGCACCCTCGCTGGCACCCATCAAATGTCATCCCTTATCTTATCACTGCCCTCCCGGATGCTTGTCACTGACACTTACACATTGCTTCAAGGGAACTTCTTTCTTCTTGCTTCCTCTTCTGTCTTCCTTCTTCTTCTATACTCCCGTGTATCCAAAACATTGCTGGGACCTATAAATACTTTGTATATATTTCTAGACAATAGTAAATGACCAAGACAGGTGTAAATGTCCACCTGTCAATGTGTTTGTGACAATTTGAGTACAATTTCAGTGCCTAATATTAGTGTCAGAACAAAGATTGGTTATGAAATGACGAGAACTACAGTAAATTGTAATTATCAGAACATAAAAATTATATAAAATAATATAAAAATGAGAAGAAAAGGTATATCGGCAACACTTCTGAAGCGGCAGGACTCGATATTGCCGTCAGGTGAGCATTAAGTGCCAACTTTGCAGATTCATATCTCAGTAAGTACTGACCCTAATTTTTTTATTTTAATCCTATGACACTTAGAAATATTTTCTCTATTTCAATGAAAAAAAAAACGATAATTTTTATTTTTCAAAATATTTGGGGCACTGGGCAAGAGAACGTATTTATATGTTTGGACCGTTTAGGGGTTAAAAAAAAGTTATAAAAGTGAATGCACAAGGAGAATGCACTCAAGGAGAAATGAAAATATAACTGAGCAAAAATAGAGATAGTAACCATATACAAAGATAGTAAGAATGACCACAAGAACACAAGGAAGGGTAGTGAATATAACCACAAAAACACAAAGAAAGGTAGCAGAAAAAAGCATAGAAACTACAGAAATAAGCTTAGTGAGCTTGTGATGGTGTATGAAAGAATTACGACTGAGTGAGTAAGGGAATTAAGTATTTATTAAGTGAAAGTAAAAATATTAAGGGTATGTAGATCAAGTTAAATTTGCAAGTATGTATACAGATAAAAAGACAAAGTTTTGTGCCATTCATTAACTTGAAAAATATTATATAGTTTAGGACAGTCAAGCAATACACAGTTTAAGATTTTAAAATTGGTTTCTTGAAACACACTATGGCACACAAATACCACATATAGTGGTCTTTGTGTGCAAGTAACTTTGCCTAGTAAGTCTCCAATAATGTGTGGATGGCATTTAATTACCAGTCTTGCCCTCAGACACATATGAACAAATTGTACAGTTATTTAATGAACCCACAAACAAACCTTGTTAAATTATTACATTATGCTTCTCCTTAAATACAGTTTGTAGTTTTAATGGAAATTGTAAAAGCTAATGTAAATAAAAAAAAAACAGTAGCTATTTTGTTTACACACACTGCCTCACTTCCTAGTTTTCCTGTTTGCTTGCCTCCTAAATGGCTTGGCTCTAATTTTGTTTGCTCACTAACCTTTCCCATCCATTCCTTCATTTACCAATCTCCTCCTCCTCCTGTGTGTGTGTGTGTGTGTGTGTGTGTGTGTGTGTGTGTGTGAGTGTGAGTGTGAGTGTGAGAGAGAGAGAGAGAGAGAGAGAGAGAAACAGACAGACACAGAGAGAGAGACCAAGACCGAGACCTGGTGATAAATATAACACAAAATATATTGCCAGAAATGTGCATAAATAGTGAAACATCAGCAGCATAGAATATTAGCAAAGTTCAGACTATCATTGAGGATCCTGAGTGAAGAATCCTTCATGAAGCCAACACCCAATAAAGCATGTGAAGAAGCTCAAGAAAGTCCAAAGGGTTGCAATCAACTGAGAGAGAGGTACTGTGAGAAGTTGAAGGAAATAAACCTGTTGACCTTGGTGGAAAGGAGGACAAAGGAAGACTTGATTATGACATATAAAATTCTAAGAGGGATATATAAGGCAGACAGGGACAAATTGTGTGAATTAAGAGCCAAATGGATGGAAGGAAGTATTTTTGTAGTCTCAGGGTGGTTGAATAGTGGAATGATTTGGATGAGGCAGTGGAGGCAAACTTAATACACAGCTTCAAACACAGATATGAAAAGGCCCAAGAGTCCAGAAATTCAGTGATGCCAGTCAAAGGGATCTAAGAGGAGGGGCCAGGAGCCGAATCTTCCACAAACACAACTTGATGATTACATTCAAAGACACACATACAAATGTATACACACAAGCAGATTCACGCACACATGCACGTGTGGCTTGAGCACATACACCATCAAGAAAAAAAAAACCTTGATTTTCAAAGCAGAAAATCTTAAAAGGTCCTTGGATTAAATATTAATATGCTGCCTAAAACACTTTCCAACACAAGGGTTCTTATGAGAGCCAGAAGCAGTTAATGAACTGTATGTAGTGGACAACACAAAACAAAGGTGTTCTAAATGGTGATAAAAGAAGATATATTCAAAAGTGAAAATAAAATTTAGAAGTAGGACATTTTTGTAGATTGTGATTAAAATATGTTTATCTATTTATTTATTTATTATTAATTTGGACATGATACATAGATGTACAAAGAAATACAGTGATTAAGTGTAACATGCCAAAAGCCCCTTGTATGCAGAGCATTATGGGCAGGCTTAAAATTAACTTAAGATTAACTAAGGAATGATATATTCAGTGGTAAAAATTATAGTAAACAAATAACAATTAAGCACAAATGAGTCTTTCAAAGACAGGTCATATGATCATTTACTGAGTTGCTGTGCATTCAATAGAATGAAGTATTCTGTTAGGTAATGTAATTAAAAAAACAAAGTTTGATTGGGTCAAATGTTAAACATTTATGAGATACAGTTATTCAGTATTTATTTAGTTGTGGGTGAGTAAGTGATTTTTAAGAAGAGACTTGAATTTATAAACAGACAGCGTTTCTTTTATATTCACAGGTAATGAATTCCAGATTTTTGGGCCTTTTATGTGCATTGAGTTTTTGCATAGTGTGAGATGGACACGTGGAACATCAAAGAGTGATCTGTGCCTTGTGTTATGGTCATGTGTTCTGTTGAGGTTGGTAAGGAGACGTTTGAGGGGAGGGTTTATATCCGAGTTAAGTGTTCTCTGTATGTAGTAGGTACAATAACAAGCATGGATGTTTTGTACGGTAAGTACGTTTAGAGTTTTGAATATTGGAGGAGTGTGCTGCCTGTAGTGGGAATTTGTTATCATTCTGACTGCAGCCTTTTGTTAGGTAATTAATGGTCTGAGATGGTTTATTGTTGTTGAGCCCCATGGACAAATTCAATAGGTGAGATAGGGGTAAATAAGTGAGTGATATAGGGCCAGGAGGGCTGACTGTGGAACATAGTACCATATCTTCAATAATATGCCTGCGGTCTTGGAAATTTTCTTCGAAATTTGTTGTACATGTGTTTGAAATTTGAGTCTATTATCAAGGTGGATTCTTAAGAATTTTCCCTCTTGTGAGCTTTGTGATAGGTGATCCATTTATCATTATGTTAAGAGGGACATCTATAGCTCTGTTTCCAAACTGAATGAAGTAGATTTTGTCAATGTTGAGAGTAAGTTTGTTAGTCATCATCCAGGTAGATATTTTCTGTATTTCGGTATTCACAGTATTGGCTAGCATGATTGGGTATGGGTGAGAGAAGACGTACGTAGTGTCATCTGCAAATAGTGTGGGTTTGAGTAGTTGCGATGCATTTGGTAGGTCATTTATGTAAACGAGTAAGAGAAGAGGGCCAAGGACACTTCCCTGTGGGACACAGGGAGGTGTCCCCATGAAGATGTTAAAATGTGAGGGGTAACACTGGAAGTGTTAATGATAATACAGCCTCTCCTCACTTAATGATGGACTTCTGTTTGTAAGACCACATCGGTAAATGAATTCATCGCTAAGTGAGGAGCATACTAGAATGGTATTGGGTTTGTGTCAGCCATCTTTGATATTGTTTTAATGTCACTTTTGCACCATTTATAACATATCTGGTATATTTTTAAATGTTTATACAGTAGTGTTCTGTATAGTATTGTAATAAACAGAATAGAAGAAATCAGCTCTAATATACCTTATTTAGGTATGCATACTGGTCAGAGAGCCCATTGTAAGTCCAAGTTGTTGGTAAACAAGCAAGTCGCTAAGTCGCTAAGTGAGGAGAGGCTGTACAGTGGAACCTCGGTACTCGAACTTAATTTGTTCCAGAAGGCTGTTCAAGTGCCGATCTGTTTGAGTACTGAACGAATTTTTCCTAACCAATTTTCTTATTTGTTGGCTGTTATCACTAATCTTCCTAGGCTCCCATGGTGACTTATTTATACAAATAATATAAAAAATAAACACCAAAAAATACGAAGAAACACAAAATAGTTTACAGCGGAGTTCTTGCAGGTTGTGTTTGTTTGGTCGAGTGCCAAGGAAACGGTCGACTACCTAGCGATTTTTTTTTACCGAACAAAGTCAGATACCGAGGTACCACTGTAATCTTTATTTCTATAAGTACATGTATAAGGTATTGTAGGCCTAGCTGACATCAGTGACATACTACTGTAATATAGAAAGCCCCTTGTTATGCAGAACATTTCGAGTAAATTAGGTTAATTTTGTCCCCAAGGTGCAACCCACAACAGTCGACATCCAAGTATCTATTTTACTGATAGGTGAACAGGGACAATAGGTGTCTCAAGAAAACACATCCTAATATTTCCACCTGTACTGCGGATGAACCACAGACTTCGATGTGTGAGCTGAGTGTGCTAGCAACCAAGCTATGGGACACACTAAGGTGAAATTATTAAAATATGAAGGGTAACACTGACAGTGTTAAAATATAAGGGCAACATTGGCAGTGTTAAAATATAAGGGCAACATTGGCAGTGTTAAAATATAAGGGCAACAGTGGTAGTGCTAAAATATGAGGATAACATTGGCAGTGTTAAAATGTAAGGGCAACATTGACATTGTTAAAATATGAGGAGTAACATTGGCAGTGTTAAAATGTGTGGAGAACATTGGAAAATATTCCAGAATTTAAATACAGCATGTAGGTTTGATACAGTACCACCATGAAACAACAGGACAAGCCTATAAAAGATATGAGGTAGAAGAGGTGATCAAGATAAAGAAGATATGAGATAGTAAAGTTCATCAGGATAAATAATGTAGAAACTGAAATAATGAAGACTCTGAGAAACCTAATCAAAGATGTAAATAAAATATGAAGAGGAAATTGTACATTTCAGTCTCTCTAACTAGTCTTCTGAGGACCTTGGATAGAGACTGAAATGAAGTAGGACCCCTGTATCCATGGGTCTGGTATCAGCTGTTTCAGTTATCCGCTGTTTACTGTGGCCCAAACATAACCCTTAATTTTGCTTAGTAATGGCCTCAGAGTGCAAAAGTAGTGATGGTGGAAGTTCTTCAAAGCTTAGAAAATTAGTGAAGTGCTTCCCATCAGTGAAAAGTGATAATTCTCCACTTATTGTGTGTAATTTATCAGTGAAACTTTATAATAGGTATGTCTGTAACCAAAAAACAATGTATGTAGGGTTTGCTACTATCTGCAGTTTTGGTATCCACAGCAAGTCATTGAAACGTATCCCCCGTGGATATGGGGGTCCTACTGTACGTATATGTATAGCCTCTTTATTTTTCCTTCATTCATGTCTCCTAATGAGTTCCTTCATTTCCATAAATACTGTACTTTGTGATGGTTTGGATATGAAGAAGGATGTATATTAGCATTACAGTGGAACCTCCACTTGCAAGCGCATCCATGTGCGAGTTTTTTCCAAATACGAGCAGTCGCTTGGTCGATTTTTTTGCTTCTATATGCGAGGGAAATTTCCATAAGTGAGCAGGCCTCAAGGGAGGTTCCTTGACACTGGTGAGGGGCTCTTGCTCTTGATCTAGAGAATTGGATCTCAGTTGTTTGTTGGACTATCTTATTGAAACTTGGGCAATGTATGATGGAAAGATGCTTCTTAATGTACACCAAAAATGAAAAATCAGACCATAAATAATGGAGTTCACTTCTTAGCTATTAGCCACCCCTTACTGGTATTTTTGTATGGTTTTTATGGCTGCATTCTCATTTTTTTGGTCTCATTTGATAGAATGGAAGATATATTACAGGAATAGATATGATTTTGATTGGTTTCACAACGAAAAGTACCTTGAAATTGAGCTCAAAGTAGCAAAAATGTTCAGT
>NC_091308.1:24033215-24093215 GCF_038502225.1 Cherax quadricarinatus | reverse complement strand
CATATATAAAAAGTTGCCAGCACCCCATTTCCAGAATATCTTTCTACAAATTTTGCAAAGGTTTGGAAGAAAAGCCAATATAGGACAAGGAAAAGTGAACATAAGTATGTAGTTCCCATAGCAGGTGGCCAGGACTCAGATATCTATTACACAGCAAGAAAGGAATGGAATGGGTTACCTGATTATGTCAAGGCCAGTCTTAATATAAAACAATTTAAGAACAGAGTAAAGAATCTAACAAATTAATCTGTAGATGAATGGTTCAGAGAACTGACATGTTGATAAATTAGACACATGTGCAACTCTTGGGTATCTTTATTGAGGAAACGTTTCACCACACAGTGGCTTCATCAGTCCATACAAGGGAGAATCTTGAAGAACAGGAGGAGAATGAGGTAATCAGTCCCTCACCCTTGAGTCGATGTGGTCAGTCCATCAATCTTGAATAGAATACGGCATATGTGCGGAGAAGGTGCTTATAAACCATAGGCAGGAGAGGTGCAGCAGTCGTAGGTGGTGTCACATTTGTTCACTGTGGAAGTAGGTTGTGCCCAAGGGTTAGGCAAGCGAAGAATTCCCAAGCATTAAGATACCCAAGAGTTGCACATGTGTCTAATTTATCAAATTAAGCTGAAGAGAGCAAGGATAGTGATTTTTTATACTGTATTGTCAAAATACTTAATTTTTTTTTTTCAACGAATCAGCTGCATTCCACTGAAGCAGGGTCACCTAAAAAGAAAAATGAAAGTTTTTCTTTTTATATTTAGTAATGTATACAGGAGAAGGGGTTACTAGCCCCTTGCTCCTGGCATTTTAGTTGCCTCTTATGACACGCATAGCTTATGGAGGAAGAATTCTTTTCCACTTTCCCCTGGAGAAAATTTGTTCTTGATATAACTGTATTTATTCTCATGTTGATTTACTTTTATTAACATCATTTAGGGTAGTGGACAAGGCAGCATGTACATATGCTTTTATAAAAATGAAACCATATAGTACAGTGAACTATCGGTTATCGGCCGTAATCCGTTCCAGAAGGTTGGCCTAAAACCAAAATATTTCCCATAAGAATTAATGTAAATACAATTAATCTGTTCCAGACACCCAAAAATATTAACAAAAAATGCATTTTTTAAAGATTAATTATAGTTTTACATACACAAAACAATGAGAACTAAATAAAATAAATAAATGAACATTAAGTCACTATTACATACCTTTATTGAAGACTCTTGTTGGCTTATGGAAGACAGGGAGGAGGAGAGAGGGAGGACTGATTATTGTTTGGAAGGGGAATCCCCATCCATAAGGACTTCAGGTATCAAAGCTTTCTCTGGGGTTGCTTCCCTCCCTCCATGCTACACTCCCTGCATGCCTGCTACACTCCCTGCCTCCCTGCTACACTCCCTCCCTCCATGCTACACTCCCTCCCTCCATGCTACACTCCCTGCCTCCCTGCTACACTTCCTGCCTCCCCACTACACTCCCTGCCTGCCTGCTACACTCCCTGCCTGCCTGCTACACTCCCTGCCTCCCTTTCACAGCATATGTGTAAAGAACCTAGGATAACCCCAAAAAGTGACTTATTTCCATTGGGATCCTGCCTCTCTGCTACACTCCCTGCCACACCCTGCCTCCTACAACTTCTTTCTTAATTTCCATCGTGTTTCTCACTTTCTTTACCAAAGGAACTGTACTAGGAACTTTCTTTGGGCCCATGGTTGCTTATTTCACAGTTGCATTCAATCAGTAACTACAAAAAACAATGGATTATAGAGAAATGTTTGGATGAATGAGCAGAAGTTTCCTCATTCGCCCAGAGACACAGCCAGACTGACTCACAAACATGTGAGCGGCTGGCAGGCAGGTGGGTGGATGCATCCAATACAGCCAATAAGCAAAATAACGGCCAATAACTGGAATAAAATTTCGGCCGAAAAGCCTGGTTATAACCGAGTTGGCTGATATCTGGAACAGCCGATAACCAAGGGTCCACTGTACAATGTCACATTAATTGTTTGGGGGTTATTCTATGTTAAATTTACATAATATATTAAATCATTATAAAAGTTTAAAATTATGTATGAGGCATTAATAAGCAATTAACACACTGCATGCAAAATATAAAGTATGGAAATACTGCCCCATATTTAGAAATAGTATAAGTAAAAGAGTCGGAGCTTATAACAGAGAACCTTGATATCATTACTGCAGACACAAGAGTTATATACACATTGTACAATTAGTTAATAAACTGTAAGGCAAATACAGTTCACTACCATACAGGGAAAGACATTATACCATGAATTCATGATGGAATGAGTTCAAAACTTATGGTGAGCATCCTCACTATGTCTTGATCCCTTATTCTTCACCTCCCTCATTCTTCACCTCCCTTATTCTTCATCTTCCTCATTCATCTACCATATTTCTCAATTTTTTTTAATTCTTGCACTGTCCTCATTCTTCGATTTCACTCATTCATTTACTAATGTTAATTTTATAGGGTGGCTCTGGGTTTTGCTTATTCTCTTCACATGGAAACTGGCCATGCACTGTATGTAACTTCTAAATGACACATGTCTAACCCATATTCATTGGTTATTATTATTTTTTTTTTTATCACACTGGCCGATTCCCACCAAGGCAGGGTGGCCCGAAAAAGAAAAACTTTCACCATCATTCACTCCATTGGTTATAATTACATGAATAATTAACCCTTTGACTGTCGCAACCCCCAATCCTGAGGTGTCTCCTGGTGTCGCAAAATTTAAAAAAAAAAATTATTTTTTCTTATGAAATGATAGAGAATCTTTTTCCGATTGTAATGACACCAAAAAAACGAAATTTGATGGAAAACTGACGGAATTATGCTCTCGCGAAGTTAGCGACCTCGGCGCTGTTTACAAATCAGCGATTTCGCCCACTTTGAGCCCTATTTTCGGCTAATTCCATTGTTCCAGTCGCCCAAACTCATAGCTATTTCTTTAGAACTCCATTTTTTCTATCGATTGAGTACAAGAAACTGCCCATTTACCGATTTCAACTACCTAATAATGTGGTCAGAAATTTGCAATTTGGCCAATTTCACGAAAACTAAAAAATATGACAATTTCAAAATAAGGTCCAGAATGAACAATACAGACATTCCTGGCTCTAAAATAGCATTTTCTTTGCTCATCAGTCATGTCTCCAAGCCCCTCTGATATTACTCTTGCTTTCTATTTTGAATTTTTATTCAAACAAAAAATAGAAGACTTACTATTATGCAGACTACTGCAATACTGTAATAATTGTATAAATAACATCAACCCATTCATGACTACATATTAGAATGGCTAGTTGGACATTTATTGGACAATGGCATCATTTGTTTACTTTTGAACATTGGCAAAAATCAAACATTTCCTCTACTTTGAGCTCCATTTCTAGGTTCTTTTTATAGGAAAATCAATCAAAATCACCTCTATTTCTATAATATGTTTTCCATTCTATCAAATGAGACCAAGAAAACGAGAATACAACCATAAATACTATACGAAAATAGACCACAAATTCGGCATTTTAGTTAAAAAAACGGTCTGAGTTTTTTTTTCTCATTATGCACTGTGTGCTGCAGGATTTTTTTTTGTATGGTGCACACTGACCACACAGACCCATTCTCTCACATGTGGGCCTACCAGCTGTCTCCTGCTTGATTTGAAGCCACTAGAATTTATGAGTATATATACGTCAAACACGGTACCTCATAAAACGTATATATACGGCCACGACAGTCAAAGGATTAAAGATAAGGATTTTATAACACATACAACTGATATACTTGTAATATTTGTTGCATATAGACTCTACATAGAATAGTAAAATAAAGTGCTAATTTATTCACCTTAGATGGAAAAATAATGACAAACTACTGTTAAGTTTATTTTCCATGGCATTACATAGTTTTACATTATACATTTTTTTATCATACATGGAAAAGCCCATAGTTATGCCATCCATTTTTGTATGCTTGCTCTTTGTTGATAACAGTGGAGACATTAATGAATATGATTATAAAAAATGTAGGAGCAAATTATTTTTGCCTGTTTTTTTTTTATCCAAAATTGAATATACAGTAGTTGAAAACATTGAATCATTGAAAATTTGTCCTAGCATATGTTTTTTATTTTAAATAAAGGCTTGTGAGGTTCTACAGTTGACCCTTGAACACCACGTGGGTTAGGGGAGCCGACCCCCTGCACAGTCGAAAATTCATGACAAACTACTGTTAAGTTTATTTTCCATGGCATTACATAGTTTTACATTATACATTTTTTTATCATACATGGAAAAGCCCATAGTTATGCCATCCATTTTTGTATGCTTGCTCTTTGTTGATAACAGTGGAGACATTAATGAATATGATTATAAAAAATGTAGGAGCAAATTATTTTTGCCTGTTTTTTTTTTATCCAAAATTGAATATACAGTAGTTGAAAACATTGAATCATTGAAAATTTGTCCTAGCATATGTTTTTTATTTTAAATAAAGGCTTGTGAGGTTCTACAGTTGACCCTTGAACACCACGTGGGTTAGGGGAGCCGACCCCCTGCACAGTCGAAAATTCATGTATAACTTTTGACTCCTCAAAAACTCCTAATAGCCTACTGTTGACCAGAAGTCTTACAAAATATGTGATTAACACATATTTTGTATGTTATATGTACTATATACTGTATTCTTACAATAAAGTAAGCTGGAAAAAAGAAAATGTTAATAAGAAAATCATAAGAGAAAATACATTTACAGTATATACTGTACTGTATTTATTGATACTTTAACCCTTTGAGGGCCCAAGCCATAGATCTACGCATTGTCCTCAGGGTTCAAGAATTTTCAACAAAAAATTTTTTTTTCTTATGAAATGGTAGAGAATCTTTTTCTGAAGGTAACAAAACAAAAATTACAAAATTTGGTGGGAAACTGACAAAATTACACTCGCAAATTTTACTGTGTCAGTGATATTTATGCATCAGCAATTTTGCCCACTTTGACTCCTATTTTAGGCCAATTACATTATTCCAATCGACCAAATTCTTAGCTATTTTGTTAGTATTACTTCTATTTTATCAATTGAGCACAAGAAACTGCCCAGTCAACTATTTCAACTACCCAATAAAGTGATCAGGAATTGGTAATTTGGCCAATTTCACACACAGTTCAAAATATTCCAATTTCAAAACAGGGTCCAAAATAAACAATGCAGGCATTCGTGGTACTAAAATAATATTTTCTCTTATTAGTTATGTTTTCAGGCTTTACAGATGAATTCCATTTTGATTTTTTATTTATATAAAGAATTTTTATTCACACCAAAAAATAGGTGACTTACTCTTATGCAATATTATAATAATTGTATAAATAATATCAGTGCATTTGTAAACATGTATTAGTAAACATGTAAACATGTTGGTGTGTATTGGACGCGTGATGTGTTTACTCTTAAAAATCAGCAAAAGTCAAACCTTTCCGTTACTTTGAGCTCAATTACAAGCTACAGTATTTTCAGTACTAAAACCAATCAAAATCATCTCTATTTCTGTAATATATCTTCCATTCTATCAAATGAGACCAAGAAACCGTGAATACAACCGTATAAACCACATGAAAATACACCGCAAAGTCACTTTTAATCCATAAACATGGTCGCAGTTTGTTTTTCCTCATTATGCACTGTGTGCTTCAGGATTTGCTTTATATGGTGCACACTTACCACATAGATGCATTCTCTCATATCTAGGCCCAAATTTACCGATAAGGTAAAGATAAAGGTAAAGATTTATTTCTTTGTAAAGGTTAGAGTGTGTAATTACAATTTTGGTTTGCTAAGCACAAAGAAAGCTACTATCATGCCGAGGCATTTCGGGCAGACTAATCCTGGTACACAATAACTACTTAAAACTAGACAAGATAATAGTGATTAACTTGATTACAATCTTATTTAATCTTAATACTAATGCAAGGTAGTCGAGGTGGAGGTTTATAAAAAAATAATCTTGTAGTTGCACATAATAAAAACAATATTACAGTTAATGGTTCATGCAATAATATTTCATGGATTGGCAGATGTTTAATAGCCTAGAGGTCACATAATATAACAAATTAGAAGCTGTTTTGGTTGATTTGGTTAGTATTGAGAGATAAGATGATTTTTTATCAAAGTCCTAAATTTATAAGTAGTCAGGGAATCCTTTACCAGTTCCGGTAGAGAGTTCCAGATCTTTGGACCCTTTATGTGCATAGTGTTTTTGCACAGTGTGAGACTGACATGAGGGATATTGAAGAGTGCCTTATGCCTTGTATTGTGACTGTGTGTTCTGTTGTAACTATCAAGAAGTTTAAGTGGAGGATTTATAGTGGAATTTAATGTTCTGTATATGTAGTAGGCACAATAATATGAGTGTATGTCTCATATATTTAGCAAGTTCAGGCTTTTGAAAAGTGGTGGAGTGCACTGTCTAGCACAAGAGCTGGTGATCATCCACACAGCAGCTTTTTATTGGGTTATTAAAGGTTTAAGGTGTTTGGCTGTGGTGATCCCCAGACACAAATATCATAGGTGAGGTAAGGATATATTTAGGAGTGGTATAGGGTAAGGAGTGTCATTTGTGGTACATAGTATCGTATCTTGGAAAGGATGCCTACTGATTTGGAAATTTTCTTGGATATATGTTAAACGTGGGAATGAAATTTTAAGATTACAGTCAAGGAGAAGACCTAGGAATTTACCTTCAGTGTGTCTTGACCTTCTTGGGCCCTCAGAGGGTTAGGTTTATGTCGTTTGTTTACAAGATGAATCATCTATCAGTACCTACATCTATATTGCCTTATATGATACAAAACACACTAGATGTTATATGTATTACTACCACTAGACATCAAAAATGAAAAGATCATGTGAAAAAGTAGTTCATGTTTATGATTTAATATTGCATCTTTACGTATACAGTGGTCCCTCGATTTTCGTAGTTCTCAGCAATCGTAAATTTTGCCAATCATAGAGGTATTTTCGTATAAACATGGACTCGCTTTTCATAGGTTGACTCGCAAATAGTAGTTCGTCCAGGACGCGTACGCACAGTGTGAGTCGGGGAGGCCTCCCTACCCAGCCAGTCTGGCATTGTTTACCAGTGAGTGAAGGTCCCCTCAAGTGCTCCTATGAAATATTTCATAATATTCCACTCATTTTAGTGCTTGCAAGTACTAAATAAGCTACCATGGCTCCAAAGAAAGCTCCTAGTGCCAAGCCTGTGGTAAAGAAGGTGAGAAATATGTACAGTGACAAAGTCTTGGGCCATTTTAGGGAAGTGTTAAAGAGATACCAGAAACAGAGCTCTCTCCACAGTTACTTTGCGAGACAGGACTAGAGTGACTCTCAAGGTGGTCCTAGTGGCATTAAGAAACAGAGAAGAGAAGCAACCCCAGAGAAGCAATTGGTACCTGAGGTGTTGCTGGAAGGGGATTCCCCTTCCAAACTGTAAACAATCCAATCTCTCTCCTCCTCCAGTCTCCCATACACTAAGAAGAATCTCCAATAAAGGTAAGTGTTATGCTGTTAATGTTTCATTCATCATTTCCCATTGTATTGTTTATGTACTACATCTATATTTCATGTAAAAAATTTTTTTGTTTTAATACTTCTGGGTGTCAGGAATGGATTAATTGTATTTACATTATTTCTTATGGGGAAAATTGATTCGCAAATCGTAAATTTCGTTTATAGTAGCTCCTACAGAAACGTATTAATTACGAAAAACAAGGGACCACTGTATTTACGTCTCTTTCGACTGTGAATGGAACATGTATGATCTGTTATAATAATAATAATAATAATTATTATTATTATTTTATTATAGTAAAGTATTATTATTATTATTATTATTATTATTATTTTATTATAGTAAAGTATTATTATTATTATTATTATTATTATTATTATTATAGTATTAACCCATGTGGGTTTAGTGCTTAGTTATGATTATAATAATTTATATATTTTTACAATAGACTGTTATATTACATGGATATTTTTGCCACTTTCTGATTATCTTAAGTTAGTCTTAACCCTTTCAGGGTTGAGAGGCCCTCTCCTAAACTTGTTTTCAGGGTCGAAAATTTTTTGGAAAAAAACAAAATTATTTTTTCTTATGAAATGATAGAGAATCTTTTCCCGATCATAATGACACCAAAAGTATGAAATTTGATGGAAAACTCAAGGAATTATGCTCTCGTGAAGTTAGCGGTCTTGACTATGTTTACACATCGGCGATTCCACCCACTTTGAGCCCAATTTTTGGCCGATTTTAGTGTACTAGTCGACAAAAATCATATCAATTTCGCTAGAACTCCATTTTTTCTATCGAATGAGTACAAGAAACCACCCATTTACCAATTTCAACTATCCAATAAAGTGGTTAGAAATTGGTAATTTTGCCAATTTCACACAAATTTCATTAGATGCCAATTTCCAAATAGGGTCCAGAATAAACAAGAAAGACATTCCTGGCACTAAAATAACAAGTTCTCTATTTGTTAGTCACATCCCTAGGCCCCTCTTATATTTCTTTTGCTTTCCACTTTGAAATTTTATTCTTACAAAAAATAGAAGATTTACTGTTATGCAGACTACTGCATTAGTGTAGAAATGGTATAAATAATATCAGCGCACTTGTAAAAGAATATTAGACTCACCAGTTGATGTGTATTGGACGCTTGGCATGATGTGTTTACTTTTGAACTTTGGTAAAAATCGAACATTTCTGCTACTTTGAATTCAATTTCAAGGTACTTTTCATTGTGAAACCAATCAAAATCATCTCAATTTCTGTAATATGTCTTCCATTCTATAAAATGAGACCAGGAAAACTAGAATACAACCATAAATACCATACGAAAATACAGTGCAAAGTCGCTGTTTTAATCCAAAAACACGGTCAAACTTTTTTTTTCTCTCATTACGCACTGTGTGGTGCAGGATTTTTTTTTATACTGTGCACACTGACCACATAGACCCAGCTTTCTTTCGCTAGATTTGAAGGCGCTAGAATTTAGGCGTACTAGTATGTCAATAACCCTGGTGCGTAAGCTGTACTAGTACGTTGAAAACCCTGAAAGGGTTAAGTTTGCCTGAAATGTTCTGCATATAAAGGGGCTTTTTGCATGTTCACCAAAATGTTACACTCCTTCCTCTAATCCCCTATCTGCTAATTAGCGAAACTAACTTTTTGTTTAGCGGATTAGCATTTCCGCTAACTTTGGAAACCGTTAGCAGACCAATTAATTTCCGCTAAATAAAGTTCCGCAGACTTTGAGTCTGCTAAAAAAAATTCATGTTGTTGATAGTCGGAAAGCAATGCCTTTCCACTGGCGCATATGTTTGTTCCTGTCTTTTGTGGAGACCATCATCAAGAGACAGGCGGCGAGCCTCTACAACTGCAGGCAGGAGAGGTGCAGCAGTTGTAGGTGGTATCACATTTGTCTAGTGTGGAAGTAGGTCATGCCCAAGGGTTAGACTAGTGAAGAATTCCCTGTATTAAGATCCCTAACCCTTGGGCATGACCTACTTCCACATTGGACAAATGTGATACCACCTACAGCTACTGCACCTCTCCTGCCTGCAGTACATAAGCTACTTCTTCCCACACATGCTGTATTCTTTTCAAGATTGGTGGACTGACCACATCGACTCAAGGCTGAGGGACTGATTACCTCAAACTCCTCATGTTCTTTACCGTTCTCCTTTGTATGGACTGATGAAGCCACTGTGTGGAGAAACGTTTCCTTATTAACCCTTTGACTGTTTCGGTCATATATATATGTCTTATGAGCCACCGTTTTTGACGTATATATACTCATAAATTCTAGCGGCTTCAAATCAAGCAGGAGAAAGCTGGTAGGCCCACATGTGAGAGAATGGGTCTGTGTAGTCAGTGTGCACCATATAAAAAAAATCCTGCAGCACGCAGTGCATAATGAGAAAAAAAACTCCGACCGTTTTTTTAATTAAAATGCCGACTTTGTGGCGTACTTTCATATAGTATTTATGGTTGTATTCTCATTTTCTTGGTCTCATATGATAGAATGGAAAACATATTATAGAAATAGAGGTGATTTTGATTGGTTTTACTACGAAAAGAACCTTGAAATGGAGCTCAAAGTATGGGAAATGTTTGATTTTTGTCGATGTTCAAAAGTAAACAAGTGATGTCATTTTCGAATAAATGTCCAAGTAACCATTCTAATATGCAGTCATGAATGGGTTGACATTATTTATACAATTATTACAATATTGCAGTAATCTGCATAACAGTAAATCTTCTATTTTTTGTTTGAATAAAAATTCAAAATAGAAAGCAAGAGTAAAATCAGAGGGGCCTGGAGACATGACTGATGAACAAAGAAAATGTTATTTTAGAGCCAGGAATGTCTGCATTGTTCATTCTGGACCCTATTTTGAAATTGTCAATTTTTTTAATTTTTGTGAAATTGGCCAAATTACAAATTTCTGACCATGTTGTTGGGTAGTTGAAATTGGTAAATGGGCAGTTTCTTGTACTCAATCGATAAAAAAAATGGAGTTCTAAAGAAAAAGCTATGAGTTTGGTCAACTGGAACAACGGAATTAGACAAAAATAGGGCTCAAAATGGGTGAAATCGCCGATTTGTAAATATCGCCGAGGTTGCTGACTTCGCGAGAGTGTAATTTCGTCAGTTTTCTATCAAATTTCGTTCTTTTGGTGTCATTACAATCGAGAAAAGATTCTCTGTCATTTCATAAGATTTTTTTTTTTTTCTTGGGGGGGGAATTTTGCGACACCAGGAGACACCTCAGGATATGATGTTGCAACAATCAAGGGGTTAAAGATACCCAAGTGTTGCACATGTGTCTAATTTATCATCTAGTTTTACTTTGTTACTTTACAACACTGGTACTTATACTTGAGTATAAGTCTTGAAAGTAAAAGACCAAAAAACTAAACCGAATCTGAATTCATGTGAAAAAGTTGGCAGTTAGCATTTAGCTTTAGCTTCTGCTATTTTTTTTTTGGCCGTTTAGCAGTTTAGCATTAGTGGAACTAATTTTTTAGTTAGCAGATTAGTGGTTAGCAAATAACTTTTCGGTTATCTGTGCCCACCACTGCATTCCTTTGTACAAACATGTATCATGCTAAAATAAAATTATTATTATTATTATTACACTTGAAAAATAGAGGCATAATTTCATACAGCATTTCGTAAAATTAGCTTAACACGGTTCTGTTTGTAGGCGGGGAAAAAATTTTGACAGTTCAGGCTGCTGCCAGGCTGTGGGTGAGACCATTGTTTCAGTGGGGGAGACCTACTGCCATTCACTGCCACCCCCGACACCCCATACACCCCATCCCAGCCTTCATGAATACATGTCCAGTATGATTCTCTACTAGGAGCTAGCTGTGTTTGTGAATTGTGTTTTGATCTTTTTAATTCCCATATCTTGTATCTGCCAAGCAATCATGGCACCCAGTAGGCATACGAGTGTTGTTGAAAGTGGCAGGAAAAGGTTTAGATGTTTAAGTCTTGTAGTTACAAAGAAAATATAGATATTAGACAAGAGAGAGCCTATGGCCTTAATGAAGCATCAGTTTGTACAATTAAAAAGAATGAGGTAAATATACGAGTTTGTGTAATGAATAACCCAGGATGTCATCTCACTGACTGACTTACTGTTTTACTGACTTACTGACTGACTTACTGACTGACTTGCTGACTTGACTGACTGACTGACTGACTGACTGACATAGCTGACTGACTGACATACCTGACTGACTGACTCACTGACTTGACTTTACTTACTTAAAGTTAGTTAGACTTCTTCACCTATGAGGACCCTGACAAATCTAGAAGCAATGCTGTGAAATGGTATCTAGAGCAGCTGATGCCATACCGTCAGCTGTATAATGTACAGGGTAAAATAGCCTAGAAATCCATTACAGAATTTATGCACACTCCAGTACAACCATCGACTTCAGTACCAGAACCTCTACCATCCACCTCAGCCCAGTAGGGCCACAGCATAACTCTCCACTCGCTTCACAATCATCGACAAACACCAGCACCTACAATTTAGGTAGGAAATACTATTATTTCTGTTGCATTTGTGGTCCTAAGCAGTAAAAACAACATAATACATCACGACAGTGAGCAACAATTACATATTCACTTTTATTTTTGTAAGATCTGGAGGTCTAAAAAAAAGTTGTTTTGCTTTTTTAGGGCTCCTAGGAATGTAACCCTATTTTTCCCATAAGTTCTTTGGTTTTTCTAACATGGATTTACCTAACATGGCATTTTCAGGAATTTAACAACCATGTAATATAACAATCTACTGCATTATATTGCTTCTTTACGAGTATTTACATTTCTCTTGACTGTGACTGGAACATATATGGAGAGAAAAAGAGAGGTTAAGAAAGTGGTGAAGGAATGTAAAAGGAGAGCAAATGAGAGTGGGTGAGATGCATTCAAATTTTGTTAAGAATAAGAAAAAGTTCTGGAGTGACATTAATAAGTTGAATGGATTTGACAGTTAAAAACAGGAGAGGAGAGTTGTTATTAGATAGAGAGTTAGAGATATCAGGAAGATGGGAGGAATATTTTGAGGAACTGCTAATTGTTGATGAAGATTGGGAAATTGGGATTTTGTGCATTGGGCAGGGAGGTATAACATCTTGTAGGAGTGAAAAAGAGCCAGTTTTGAGTGTGGGGGGAGGTGCACGAGGCAGTGGGTAGAATGAAAGGGGAAAACAGCAGGGATTGATGGGTTAAAGACAGAAATGTTAACCGCAGGTGGTGATATAGTTTTGGAGTGGTTGGTGCTGTTATTTAATAAATGTATGGAATGCGTAAGGCACCTGGGGATTGGCAGAGAGCATGAATCGTTCCTTTGTATAAAGGCAAAGGGCACAAAAAGGAGTGTAAAAATTATAGGGGAATAATGGTAGTTATTGTCAGAAGAATTAAGAGTAAGATGGAGAGCAAGATCACAGATGAACAAGGAGGCTTTAGGAAGGGTAGGGGGTGTGTAGACCAAGTGTTTACAGTGAAACATAGGTGAGCAGTGTTTAGATAAGGGTAAAGAGGTCTTTGTTGCATTTATGGTTTTGGAAAAGGCATATGATAAGATGGATAGGGAGGCAATGTGGTAGATGTTGCAAATATATGGAATAGGAGGTAGGTTACTGAAAGCAGTGAAGAATTTTTACGAGGATAGTGAGGCTCAGAGTATGTAGGAGAGGGGATAATTTCCCAGTAAAAGTAGCCCTTTGACAGGGATATGTGATGTCACCATGGTTGTTCAATATATTTATAAATGGGCTTGTAAGAGAAGTGAATGCTTGGGTGTTAGCAAGAGGTGTGGGATTAAAAGATAATCTAACACAAAGTAGGAGTTTTCACAATTGCTTTTTGCTGATGACACTGTGCTTTTGGAAGATTCTGAAGAGAAGCTGCACAGGCTGGTGGACGAGTTTGGTAGGGTATGCAAAAGAAGGAAGTTAAAAATGAACACAGAAAAAAGTAAAGTGATGAGGACAACAAAAAATTTAGGTAGTGAAAGATTGGATATCAGATTAGAGGGAGAGAGTAAATGTATTCAGATATTTGGGAGTGGACTTGTCAGCAGATGGGTCTGTGAGAGATGAGGTGAATCATAGAATTGATGAAGGGAAAAAGGTGAGTGGTGCACTAAGGAGTCTGTGGAGACAAAGAGTGGGGGGGGGGGGGGGGAATTTATGAGAGTATAGTTATACCAATGCTCTTATATGGGTGTGAAGCATGGGTAGTGGATGTTGCAACAAGGAGAAGGCAGTGGAGATGTCATCTCTAAGGGCAGTGTGTGATCTGATTATAATGCAGAGAAACTGTAGTTTGGAAATTAGGAGAAGTTGTGGGGTTACTAAAAGTATTATCCAGAGGCCTAGGGAGGGGTTGTTGAGGTAGTTCAGACATACAGAGAGGATGGTATGAAATAGAATGACTTGGAGAGTGTATAAATCTGTAGGGAAAGGAAGGCAGGGTGGGGGTCAGCCTAGGAAAAGTTGGAGGGAGGGGGGTAAAGTTGGTTTTGTGTGCAAGGGGCTTGGACTTCCAGCAAGCATGTGTGAGCGTGTTTGATAGAAGCAAGTGTAGACAAATGGTTTTTATGACGTGATGTGCTGTTGGAGTGTGAGCAAAGTAAAATTCATAAAGGGATTCAGGGAAACTGGCATGCCGGACTTGAATCCTGGAGGTGGGAAGTACAGTGCCTGCACTCTGAAGGAGGGGTGTTTGTATGTTGCAGTTTTTTTTAACTGTAGTGTAGGTGTGCCTCTGGCAAGGTAGTGATGTAGTGAATGATGATGAAAGTATTTCTTCTTTTTCAGGTCACCCTGCTTTGGTGGGAAATGGCCGATGTGTTAATAAAAAAAATATTATATATACATGTATTATTATATTATATTACAGCCTGTCCTCACTTAGCGACATACTCATTTACCGATAACTTGGACTTACGACAGGCTCTCTGACCAGTATGCATACCTAATGTATATTAGAGCTGATTTCCCCTATTCTGTTTATTACAACATACAGTACACTACTGTATAAACATTTAAAAATTCGGTGGGCCCTCGTTTTTTGTAAGCATCAGAATTCGTAATTTTCGCAAATTGTAATGTTTTTTCATCAAAATGTTGACTTGCAAATCATCGTTTGACTCGCAAATAGTCATTTGTCCCAAATGCATACGAGCGGCCCCACACACCTATTCACAGTCAAGTGTGCCATTGTTTATTAGCGAGTGAGCACGATGCCACTCTTTCATACAATACATTTCGTAATATTCCATATGTTTTAGTGCTTGCGACTGCTAAATAAGCCACCATGAGCCCAAAGAAAGCTCCTAGTGCCAGCCCTTTGGTAAAGAAGGTGAGAAACACTATAGAATTGTGGCCAGAATGTATCCAAGAGAGGGATTTTGAAGAGTTTGGGGCTGACCCTGAGGACCCTATGCCAGTTGTGGAATCTATTGTGGCACTGGGGAATTCCATGGGGTTGGATGTGAGTGGCGAGGATGTGGAAGAGTTAATGGAGGACCACAATGAAGAGCTAACCACTGAAGAGCTGCAAGAGCTTCATCTGGAACAGCAACAGACCACAGCTCAGGAAATTGCTTCAGAGGAGGAGGAGGGAGAGAGATGGAAGAAGGTGCCTTCTTCAGAAATTAACCCTTTCAGGGTTGGTGACGTACTAGTACCCGTAAATTATAGCAGCTTCAAATTAAGCGGGAAACAGCTGGTAGGCCTAGATGTGAGAGAATGGGTGTGCGTGGACCCAGTGGCGCATTGTGGGAACGCCATTTTAGTAGACCTTGTTCACCATGCCTCGCGGTAAGAAGCTTCTCACTCCTCAGCGAATTGGGACACTTGTTCCCCAGTGACAGTTCTAATACAGATGGAAGTGCCAGTGAAGATGAGTTTCAAGGTTTTGATGAGGTTGTGACCGAAACTAATGACCATAATACCGGTAATAGTGAGGAAAACCCAGACGACCCTCAGCCTTCCACCTCTGGTGCTGGGCCATCTTGTTCACGTTCAGTTGTACCAGAACCAAAGAGGAAACTCCTATTTTCCCATATCCCGGACTCAGATGTGAGCATTGGTAATGATAGTGATAGTGAATATGAACCACAAGCTCTTGAAAACAGTTCCAGTAGTGATAGTGAAGTGGAATATTTTCCAGTGAAGCGTCAGTATATACGACAGTATATGCGCTCTGGTAGTGTGCCATATGCTATTCCAAGGGAAAGGAGTACATCTCAGAGTACATCCCATGGCTGTACAACAGGAACAGATACTGAAAATGAAGATGATAGTGTTGCAGTTGGGATGGAAAATGTGCATGGTGGTGGTAGAGGTGGTGCCAGCCATGAGGCACCAGCAGTGGGCCATGCTGCCACCCACGCCACTGCCTCAGCTGATCTACAACAAAAGCCACCATCCCCCACCCACCCACAACACCATCCTCCACAACCACAACCTCCACAACCACAACCTCTACAACCACAACCTCTACAACCACAACCACCTGTCAATATCCAGTACCCACCAGCAGACCACACCTGGGATTGGCAGGAAGCTGCCAATTTTGTTCCAAATCCCCATCAGTTTGATGAAAGCCAAAGTGGAATATGGCCATCTTGTACACTTGGGAACAATGCCAGTGAACTGGAATGTTTCGAGTTATTCTTTGACAAACCCCTGATGGAAATTATTGTCAGGGAAAGCAACAGATACTTCCAGTACACCATGGCAAACACAATACTTTCACCAAACTCACACCTACACCAGTGGAAGGAGGCAACTGTGGCTGAGATGTATATTTTGTTTGCCACAATAATGCTTATGCCACATGTGTATAAGCACAGTGTGAAATCATACTGGTCGACAAACCACCTGATTGCAACCCCAGGTTTCAGTGATATAATAGGAGTGAATCGATATGTTCTACTTGTACGTATGCTTCACTTTTCAGACAAAACCAGGCCTGACAGAAACGACAGGTTATATAAGATTAGGAATGTGTTTATGTATCTGAAACAGAAATTCAGTATGTATTTTTATCCCTTCAGGAAGCTTGTTATTGGTGAGTCTTTGATTCTATTCAAAGGAAGACTCTCATTCAAGCAGTATATAACAAGCAAGAGGAAACGCTATGGTATAAAGTTGTTTGTGCTTTGTGATTGTTAGAGTGGCCTTGTATTGGATATAATTGTGTACACTGGAAGTAATACATTGCGAGATACCAGAAAGTTACTGGGTATCTCCAATGATGTGGTTAGAACAATGATGGAACCATATCTTGGTAAGGGACATATATACTGATAACTGGTACACAAGCCCCTTACTCAGTGATTTCTTGTGAGTGAACATGACAGATGTGTGTGGCACAGTGCGTGCAAATCATAAACATATGCCCAGGCTCAACGCTGGCACTTGTAGAGGTGAGGTGCAGGCGTCTGCTGCCAATGACATCATGGCATTTTGGTGGCATGACAAACAAGATGTCACACTTGTCATCAGTTCACCCTAATGAAATGGCAGACACTGGCAGGCAGCATAGAGAGAGCAATGAACCCATTCTAAAACCTGCAGCTGTGATTGACTACACCCTCAATATGCGTTCAGTGGACAAATGTGACATGCAGATTGGGTTTGCTGATTGTGTTCGCAAGAGTTATAAGTGGTACATAAAACACTTTTTCCATATTCTGGACATTTCCATGCTCAATGCTTATAATATATATAAGATGAGGACCAGAAACAAACCGCCATATGGCGAATTTTGTTTGTCATCAGACAAATAATAATCAAGTACCAAGGAACAGCACCTGCAGTAGAAAACCACTCACGAAATCATCAACAAATACCTTCTCATCTGAAGCATGGTGATCAATTCCTAACAAAACTGCCTGCTACTGCTTTCAAGAAAAAGACTCAGAAGAAGTGTTACGGCTGTGCACATACAAAAAAATGCCCACAACAACGCAGAGACACTCGTTTTATGTGTGAGGAGTGTAAAACACCATTGTACATGACACCATGTTTCAAAGGCTTCCACAGGCTGCAGAACTTCTAAAAACATGTCCTGTGACTGTATATGTTTATATAAAATATAGAAAAATAGTAATAAGCAACATTTTGTATTGTTCGTTTGTGTAAATAAGTTTTGTAAACAAAATAGTGACAACAGTGTTTGTGCAGTTATTGTGTAGTATAGAAAAAGAAATAACTTACAAAATAGTGCTCATATTGGTCTCACAGGCCATAAAAGTTACTTGAAAAAAAAATAAAAAAATAATAGAAAATAGTAAGGAAAAAAGAAAATAAACTAATACTGGGTGGCCGGCAGTTGGCGATGTTATCGTATGCCGGTTATTTTCTGTCAACTTCATGCCTCCATATCTCAGTAAGTATTGATGGTAAAAAATTTTTTTGTTTAGCCTGTAATATTTAGAAAAAAAACTCTATCTTTTCATAAGAAAAATAATTTTTTTTTTTTAAGTTTTTACTGACCCTGAGAACAGGTTTGGGAGAGGGTCTGCCGATCCTGAAAGGGTTAAAGAGATTTGTGCAATGTGGAATGAGGTGCAAATATTTGTGGAGGAACATTTCCCTAGCTCAAAATATTAACTTGGATGACAGCCAATAAACTTAGGCTTAACACTGACAAAACCTACTATATTATGTTTGGTAGCAGAGCAGGTGCTGCGCAACTAAACATTAAGATCGACAGCACTCTAATTGCCAGACATAATGAGCACAAATTCCTAGGCCTATACCTCGACAACAACCTAAATTTCAGCACCCATATCCAACACATATCAAAAAAAGTATCCAAAACAGTTGGGATCCTCTCCAAGATACCATACTACGTGCCGCAAAATGCCCTTCTCACACTATACCATTCACTCATTTATCCATACCTCACCTATGCTATTTGTGTTTGGGGATCAACTGCAGCAATACACCTAAAGCCAATAATAACTCAACAAAAAGCCGCAGTAAGAATAATCACTAAATCCCATCCCTGGCAACACCCCCCCCCACTCTTCATAGATCTAAACTTACTCCCTGTTCAGAACATCCACACTTATTACTGTGCAATCTACATATACAGGGCCTTAAATTCCAATATTAACCTTGACCTAAAATGCTTTCTTGATAGTTGTGACAGGACCCACAAGCATAACACCAGACACAAACATCTCTATGACATTCCCCGTGTCCGACTAAACCTTTACAAAAATTCAATGTATGTCAAAGGACCTAAAATCTGGAACACCCTACCTGAAAACTCTAGAATTGCAGACACATTCATCACCTTCAAAACTACCGTTAGAAAACATCTTATCTCCCTGATACACCTCGTCAACTAACTACATAAAAACCACCTGGTAGTTCACACTTACACTCACCCATTTGACTATAAGCACAGAAATATGTATCTTAATCTTAAAATAATGATTCCTAACTAGTCACAAGTTAGCCTGTGATAGTCCAATATAGAAACTATGTATTGTGCCAAAACAAAAGCATTCACATTGCTAAACTCACAAACTAGTATTTAGTCACTTAGTATTTAGTCAACTTACTCCACAATTTGTAATAATTTAGGGTTAAGAATTAATCTAAGTTTGCCCAAAATGCCTAGCCATGCTAGGTGTTCTAGTGGCCCCCTCTGTAATTAGTAATTTATTTCATGTAAACCACACAATAACCAAAATCTGGAAACCCCGCATTGTAATCCTTATAGAGAATAAACTTTTGATTTCATTTTATTTGATTTGATTGAACAAAGCTGTTGCAAGCCGTGTTGGCAACATGTACAATGACAATGTCTTGTCCCATTTTAGGGAAATTTTAAAGAGATGCCAGAAACAGAGCTCTCTGGACAGATATTTAGTGCCACAGGTGTGCAGTGACTCTCAAGCTGGTCCTATGGAAGGGGATTCCCCTTCCACACAGTAATTTCTCCATCCTCTCCCCTCCTCCCATCTTCCATACACAAAGAAGAATCTTCAATAAAGGTAAAAAGATAAGTGTCATGTTATTATTGTCTTATTCTTCATGTCTCATTGTTTTCTATGTATGTACATCTATATTTCATATTAAAAAATTATTTTATTTTAATATTTTTGGGTATCTGGAACGGATTAATTGGATTTACATTATTTCTCGTGGGGAAAATGTTTTTGCAAATTGTCAATTTTGCCATCAGTCACACTCTCTGGAACAGATTAATTACAAAAAATGAGGGTCCACTGTATACTAAAAATGTTATAAATGGTGCAAGTGTGACATTAAGGCAATATCAAAGATGGTTGACATAAACTCACTACCATTATAGTATGCTCCTCATTTAGCGACGAATTCATTTATTGACGCAGTATTAGAAATGGAACTCCATTGTTAAGTGAGGAGAAGCTGTATTATATTATTGACCCTTGTGGGTTTAGTGTTTAGTTATGATTATAATAATAATTATATTATTATTACATTTTTGCATTTTTACATTTGTTTACATTTCTTTCGATTGTGAATGGAACATGTACAATCTGTAATTGATTGTGTGCCTAAGTTTTGGTAAATTCAGATTTTTTTATAATAGATTTGTGTATATTTTATGATAGTAAATAATAAAATAGACCAGTATCTACATTTATTTTATACATTTATGCATACCAAACTTTTTCTTTAATTTTTTTGGTTGCAAATCTCCTAAAAATTTTCCAATATATTTATTAAAAAAAAATTGCATACAAGTGGACCTGTTCAGTTCAAACCCATGTTGTTTTAGAGTTAACTGTAATTAGTTTATAATGGAAGAATTATATTTGGAATATTTTTATTTTTTTTTTTTTTTTTTGTTTTTTTTTTTTTTTTTTTTTTTTTTTTTTTTTTGCCAATTTTACATACCTAGGCCTTAACCCTCTGAGGGTTTTCAACGTACTAGTACGGCTTACGCACCAGGGTTATTGATGTACAGTGGACCCCCGGTTCACGATATTAATCCGTTCCTGAGAGCTCATCGTAAACCAAAATTATCGGAAAGCGAATCAATTTTCCCCATAAGAAATAATGGAAATCAAATTAATCCGTGCAAGACACCCAAAGGTATGAAAAAAAAATTTTTTTACCACATGAAATATTAATTTTAATACACACAAACTGAAGAAGACATGCACAGTTACATGACACTTACCTTTATTGAAGATCTGGTGATGATTGATGGGATGGGAGGAGGGGAGAGTGTGGATGGTCTTAGTGTTTAGAAGGGGAATCCCCTTCCATTAGGACTTGAGGTAGCAAGTCCTTTTCTGGGGTTACTTCCCTTCTTCTTTTAATGCCACTAGGGCCAGCTTGAGAGTCACTGGATCTCTGTCGCCGTTCCTTTAAGATTTGTCTAAAATGGGCCATAACATTGTCATTGTAATAGTCACCAGCACAGCTGGCAAAAGCTGTGTTAGGGTGATTTTCATCCATAAAGGTTTGCAGTTCAACCCACTTTGCACACATTTCCCTAATTTTTGAAGTAGGCACAATGGAGTCCACAACTGGCATAGGCTTCTCAGGGTTAGCCCCAAACCCTTCAAAATCTTTCTTAATTTCCATACTAATTCTCACCCTTTTTACCACAGGGTTGGCACTAGAAGCTTTCTTGGGGCCAATGGTGACTTACTTTTGCAGAAACAAGCACCAAAAACAGTGATAATATGGATAATATGGAATGTACCAAATGTATCCTTAGATGCACGCACACTGGCTGGCTTGTAAACACTGGCACACATGGGGCAGTTCAGGCCACACGTGGACATGTCTCGTAAGAATCGTATCGCATACCGGGTTTTGTATCAGGAAGAGAGGCAAATTTTTTTCGATCAAATGCATCGGCTACCGGATTTATCGGATACCGATAGCATCGGGAACCGGGGGTCCACTGTACTAGAGCGCCTAAATTCTAGCGCCTTCAAAGCTAGCGAGAGAAAGCTGGTAGGCCTACATATGAAAGAATGGGTCTATGTGGTCAGTATAAAAAAAATCCTGCAGCACAGAGTGTGTAATGAGGAAAAAAAAAAATTTGACCATGTTTTTGGATTAAAACAGCGACTTTGCACTGTATTTTCGTATGGTATTTATGGTTGTATTCTAGTTTTCCTGGTCTCATTTTATAGAATGGAAGACATATTACAGAAATTGAGATGATTTTGATTGGTTTTCCAATGAAAAGTACCTTGAAATTGAGCTCAAAGTAGCAGAAATGTTCGATTTTTACCAAAGTTCAAAAGTAAACAAATCATGCGAAGCGTCCAATACACGTCAACTGGTGAGTCTAATATTCTTTCACAAGTGCGCTGATATTATTTATACCATTTCTACACTAATGCAGTAGTCTGCATAACAGTAAATCTTCTATTTTTTGTAAGAATAAAAATTCAAAGTGGAAAGTAAAAGAAATATAAGAGGGGCCTGTGAATGTGACTGACGAACAGAGAACTTGCTATTTTAGTGCCAGGAATGTCTGTCTTGTTTATTCTGGACCCTATTTGGAAATTGGCATCTTCTGAAATTTGTGTGAAGTTGGCAAAATTGCCAATTTCTAACCACTTTATTGGATAGGAGAAATTGGTAAATGGGTGGTTTCTTGTACTCATTCGATAGAAAAAATGGAGTTCTAGCGAAATAAATATGATTTTTGTCGACTAATACACAGGAATTGGCCAAAAATAGGGCTCAAAGTGGGTGAAATCGCTGATGCGTAAACATTGGCGAGACCGCTAACTTCGCGAGAGCATAATTCTGTAAGTTTTCCATCAAATTTCATACTTTTGGTGTCATTATGATCAGGAAAAGATTATCATTTTATGAGAAAAAATAATTTTTTTTTTCCGAAAAATTTTCGACCCTGAGAACAAGTTTAGGAGAGGGCCTCTCGACCCTGAAAGGGTTAAGTGCTACAATACAGTTACTGGAAGTTTAATTAAATCATATAAAATTAAAACACTGAAGACAACATACCACAGGCATAGCTTTGCCCTTGTATAGAATCAAATAGGCTATTAATGATAATAATATAATAGTAATAATATCTTTATTTACTACAAGTACATGTACATGGTATACAGTCCTAGCAGACGTCAGTGACATACTACTATATAGAAAGCCAGTTGTTATGCTGAGCATTTCGGGAAATTAGGTCAGTGTCCCAGGATGCGATCCACACCAGTCGACTAACACCCAGGTACCCATTTACTGATGAGTGAAAATACACAACAGGTGTAAAGAAACACGCCCAATGTTTCTACCCTGGCTGGGAATCGAACCCAGACCCTCGCCGTGTGAAGGTCTGAATTATTGCACTCTGTCACCCTCTTTATAATGGCATTGCACTCTACAATATAAAACATTTAAATATCATCTGGGGAAGGTGTGGGAATACTGTGTGTTATTATGTAGAGTATAATGTATGATGCATTGAATATTGGATGCTACATTAGGCTGAAAATGCACACAGTATCTCTTCCAAGTGTTTTGATACAGGTGCTAGGGATAATTTAGGCATAATACAAGATAGAAGAATTTGTGAGAACTGCATGTTGGTTAGAATAATAATAATAATAATAATAATAATAATAATAATAATAATAATAATAATAATAATAGTTTATTTTGACATGATACATAGTTGTACAAGGAATTACAGTAGTTGGGTGTACATGCCAAAAGCCCCTTGTATGCAGAGCATTATGGGCACATTAAAAAAAGGAGTAATTATATTTTTAATAAATATGCAGATGCCATGGCATCATTGGCTGGCCTCCGACATGGAGCTTCATCTGCAGTGGTGTCGAGTGCCCTCACCACACCACACTACTTGCTGGTGACTGATTAGGAACAGAATAAAGATGGGACATCATGAGCATAGCTCTGCTTCTGTAGCTACAAATAGGTAATCACACTCCCTAACTTCTTTTTTCTCTCTCTCTCACTTTTTCTGTTCCTAATCAGTTATCAGCATGCAGATTGGATGTAGATCTGTGATCCTGAGAAGATGTATCACTGGTATATTTTGGAGGTCCACATAAATGTGGAATAAAATAATAGGTGTTCACATGGGGCTTCACTTGTCAACACTTACAATCAGCCACCTCCACACCTTTCTTTTCTTCACTCATTCATCAGTTCTTTATTTTTTCTGATCAGTCATCATTATGCACAGCAGATGTAGATATGTGATCATGAGTAAGCTTATTATCACTTGAAGAATTACATATAATTATGGAATAATATAATGCATATTAAGAATACAGTGAAGCACCATTGGGTAGGGAGGGTGGTGCATATAATTTAAGCCACTTTTCCATATTGAAGTCTCAGAGAAGCAAAAAATCATCACTGAAGGTTCATAACATGCAAAAAATGGACATTATGGAATAAAGGTTCATAATATGCAAACAAATGGAGATTATGGAAAAGTCATTGCTGAAAATTCATTGCTGATTTTCATAGCATCTGTAAAAATTATATATATTTTGGGCATTTTGTAAAATTTCATTTGTTGAATATACTTTCCAAGAAATATTTCCTGTCATCTCTTCTGCATTGTGGCTTAGTAATATTTAAGTTTTAACCTCTTGTTTGTGCCAAATAAGGTATCTTAGAAAATGATCATGGTTTAATTTATCAAACTTATGCAGTATTGTACTGTAAATGTCTCTTAGATTTGCCTCTCAATTAATCCTACTACTTAATGAATGTGATTTACTTCTGGGGCAGTTTTTCATCACCCTGCAGTGAACTTTTACTTATAATGTAATAATTTTCTAGAGCTGTAGTCTCTGTGCTAGAATACAGTAATGACATGGAAAGTTCTCACTGAATTTGTGTGTAAGCTGCTGATTATTTTGTTCTTATATTCAAAGGCTGATGGGTCATAGTCATTGGTTAGACTTTTTTTTATGAGTACGTACTCCCTGTATTGCTATCAAAGGCTGGTCAACTGTTATATGAAAGTTCTTTTCTTATTTCCATATATTAACCCTTTTACTATACATACCTCCCCCCCCCCAAATTAATATTGCTCTCATTATCCACTTAAAAAAAATTCTTAAGAAATGGTAGAAAATCATTCTCTGAAGGTAATGACACCACAAGTACAAAATTTGACAGAAAACTTATGGAATTAAACACATAAAGTTAGCTGTCTTGGCACAATTTACACATTGGAGATTTCATTGAGTCTGAATCCTATTTTAAACCAATGTCATTGTTTCAGTTGACTGAATTCTTAGCTATTTTGGTATTATGCTTTCCATTCTATCAACTGAGTACAAGAAATTGCCTATTAAACTATTTCATCTATTCTATAAAATACACAAAAACTGGTAATTTGGCCAGTTTTGCACAAATTAAAAAACAACAGTTTAAAAAAATGTCCAAAATAAACACTGTAAACACTCCTGGCACTAAAACAACATTTCTACTGTTCATTAATCATGTCTTTAGACCTGTCCTATATTACACTTACCTTCCATTTTGAACTGATAATCACACAAAAATAGATTTATTCCATTTCTCAGATAAAAAAATATAACCAAGAATGATTTGTCATGGTTTATGGTATCCCTATTTGAACCAGACCTACTAAAAACCCATAAAACAGACTAGAGGGTTAGGGGGACCTTACCCTTCCTCAGGAAAAGCAGAAAAAATAAAATATTTCCACAAATTTGAGCTCGCTTTTAAGCTTCTTCTGATCCAGAAACCAACTGAAATCATCTCTACTTCAGTAGTATGTTTACCATTCTATCAACAGGTACCACAAAACAACCAATAAAATCATATAAACCATCCTAGAAAACACCTCAAAATTGCTATTTTAAACCATGAACTGCATGGGGCAGAATTTTTCTTCTATTGTGCACACTCATCACACAAACCCATTCTCTCATATCTAGGCCAAAATTTACCACTCACAGCTTATCTGAGTGAGCTGAGCTCATGTTGTAGAGCGACAAGGGTTAAAAGATATTAATTTTAAAATTATTGCTGTGATTTTAATTGTCATATCACATTTCCAATTTTGTTTTTTGCTGTGTTGATTAGGTATCATTTTCCGGCTTTTATAATTTAAGTTTGTAGGTATATTTTCATGCAGTGTTGGATACTTGTACACAAATAACCCGCACATAGAAGAGAGAAGCTTACGACGACGTTTCGGTCCGACTTGGACCATTTACAAAGTCACACTAACCAGAAGTGGAGCAGGACGGCTATATACAGTGGACCCCCAGTTAACGATATTTTTTCACTTCAGAAGTATGTTCAGGTGCCAGTACTGACCGAATTTGTTCCCATAAGGAATATTGTGAAGTAGATTAGTCCATTTCAGACCACCAAACATACACGTACAAACGCACTTACATAAATACACTTACATAATTGGTCGCATTCGGAGGTGATCGTTATGCGGGGGTCCACTGTATGGGCAGGAAGAGGTAGTGGTGGTGGTAGTAGTAGTAGTAGTAGTAGTAGTGATAGTGGTAGTAGTGGGGAATTAAGGAGGAGGAGCCAGTCAAATACAAAGAAAGGGGAGCACTGCAAGGGAGCTAGGAGCCCACAGAGGGAGAGCAAGTGCACAGAGGTGGGTGAAAGGGGAAGTGGTGAAATAAATAATGAAGGAACAGAAACACGAGACAGAAGAAAGAAAGACAACCCAGAGGAGAAAAAGGAAAGAGGAAATGGGAAGAGGGAGAAAAAGAAAAAGAAAAAAATGAGGAATCAGGTTAAGTCCTGCTCCACTTCTGGTTAGTATGACTTTGTAAATGGTCCAAGTCGGACCGAAACATCATCGTAAGCTTCTCTCTTCTATGTGCGGGTTATTTGTGTATCGTTCCAGTCACGGTATTGTGCCTTTTTTTGTTATCTGGATACTTATAACAGTATAGTTGATGAATGTTACAAGTAAGATAAGTCTTTATACAAATCTTTGGGGGCATTCTATTCATAATACCCATTTACTATAACTTCTTGTTTCTTGTCCTTATGCTCTTGTTTTAATCATTCCAATATTTTATCAGTGATTCTGTATGCTTGAATTTTCAGGATTACGTTTTCATGTGGTACTTTACCTAACACTAGAAATGTCAATACACAGTACAGTATATCACTTTAGTTCAAAAGCCTTGGTCATCATAGATGGATATCATTTCAAGAAATGTGAGCAAGTTTGTTAAGCAAAATTTGCATTCTTTAATGCTATGTTGTGATATCTTGCTGAAGGGCTAAACAGATTAGGTGGGGGTTTGTTGCTGCAAGTCTGCTACACTCCATGAAGACTGGACTCATATTAGTTGATACCAAGTTTTTGAGGTGGACTTCCTTGATTTCAGGACTTTCATAATAATTTTCTTACAGCAGGCTTGAATCACCAACTGCTTTATTTTTATAGTGTTTTTTGTGATTGGATTAAGTTTTCCTTTGGTGTTTTAATATCATTATGGTTTTTATAACCAAATTGCCTATTATATCCTATCTTAGTGGGGATTGACCAACATGGTAAAAAAAAATGACTATTTCACACACAATTTTTCTAAGTATCTCTTGACTCATTTTCAATTCTTGCATTGACCATGGGAAATAATATGTTCTGAAGATTCACCAGTGCAAATACTCATTTAAGCTGCATTGGCTGCTGTCTGTTTAATCAGCTATAACTTCATTATTTTTATCATTCAAGAGTCTTATAGTGTATTTCTTCATTTTACTTATAATACATGTATATACATAAAAAACAATATATACATAAAAAATACTTTGAATCATGCTTGATATCCTGTACCAGCTTATTCTGTCATTTTTGGTCAATCTGGTTTTGTGAGTTGCTTTATTCCAACATCTCATATAGGTCACATTGTGCATTGTTTTGGAATGGTAGGATTGTTTCTCACTGGGTGACTTGGAAAAACTTGTCACGAAGCAGAACATTGTCTCTTAATATGTTATAGTTTGCTCTGTATAAAGTGCCTTCTTTGGCATTTTCATACTGTACTCTATCTTAGAGATGGAATTATTCTTTTAGTAGTTCTTTTTGTTGCATGCCTAATTCATCTAATTATCATCCTTCTCATTTTCCTCAGACTTCTATTTTTGCACTAATGTAAAGCTAAAACTTTGAAAGTTTACTACAGACACAAGTAATTATCTGTTTGTAGCTACAGCAGCATTACTAATGGATATTCAGTAATATTTGCTTAATTTTGCAATATCTTTCCAACATCTAGTTAAGTAATGAGTATGCAGTGTGTTTCTGTGTGACATATGATTTACATTTGCCAGTCTTATTACCATTTTCGTAGAGTAATCTTGGAAACTCAGTATAATTTTCCTTTTCAAAATTGCAACAGTTTTCCTGCACAGAACATGTTTGCAGAAACATCCCTGAACAAGTGACTACTGTAGGTACTTCAAAATTTATTGGTGACGTTATAGAAAGCAATAAAATATGATTCCATAATAAGATTCCTTACCTAAAGCAAACAGTAACCATTGCAATGGAGCTTACTATCATTGTACACACAAAAAAGTGTGAGTAGATAAAATGTGAAAGCTACATTGATAAAAAAAATATATATAAGGGCTAGATGCACTGTAGACTTGTTCCACAAAATTATAGTCAACCAAGGGTCTTTCATGATTGGTAATGCATAAGAGAAATAACCAAGGAAGTCATGGATAGTTTCTGACTATGACAGTGCATCAATCTACATGATAATCTCAGTAGAACTTGAGCAAACTTAGCATTCCAGTTTTACAATTGCCTATAACACCCTGAATTGAATATAGTGGTCTGATCTCCTCTTATTCTCAAAATTTCACTAAAAGGAGAAAGAGTTGGCAACATAATCAGTGTTATTTCAAAATCAGAGGATACTTTATGACCCATAACTAAATATGAGTATCATAAGAACAGGAATTAAAGATAGAGATGCTGTATAAATGCATAGCTGCAGTTTTAATAGTAAAAAGAATGTGGACTTTATCATCAAATGTACATATTTGATTTTTGCTTACAGAGCAGAGATAATCTGACCAAGGCACTCCATACAAATGAAATTTATTGTTTTTCATATTTGTATTATTCTGGGTTTAATTTTGTAACCTATCTTCAGAATTTACGCACCATTAATATATCATCTACTTTTTATTAGTTTTGAATTATACTTTCATTGCTTGATGATAGCATTAAAGTCTAATTTTAGTTTTTACTACCTGTAATACAGGAAGTAACTTCCTTTACTACCCCATTACTTGTGTACACAAACACACAGATGCATGCACACACACACACACACACACACACACACACACACACACACACACACACACACACACACACACACACACACACACACACACACACACACACACACACACACACACACACACACACACACACACACACACACACACACACGCAGGGCCAGGAGCTAAGACTCGACCCCTTCAACCACAAATAGGTGAGTACACACACACACACACACACACACACACACACACACACACACACACACACACACACACACACACACACACACACACACACACACACACACACACACACAGGGCCAGGAGCTGTAACTCAACCCCTGCAACACATATAGGTGAGTACACACACACACACAAACATGCCAAACTAGAATATATATCAGAGTGCTTGAAAGAAACATGCATATGTAGGTATCCTTATTAATAAATGTGAATGTTGGTATCCATACTATTTTTAAAGTATTACTTAAACAGTGCAGGGGATAATCAAATATTTAGATGGAATTCTTAATGCTTAGAAAAACTGCTGAATGCATTATATGTAAAAGTCATCCTTCAGGTGAATAAAGTTAAAAAATATATACAATAGTAAAATATTTTATGACATTTTATCCGTAGGTATACTGTATGGATCCCAGCGTAGCCTTCAGAGTGTGGGTTTAGTAGCTGAAGGAAGAGCAGCCAATCAACAGCAGCAGCAGCCACCAAGACCTATGTCCACATCTCCACCACCATACAGTGAACAACATAGCCTAATCGACAGTGATATTTATGGTAGAATAGGTATGACTCGACATGTTCAAGTTGGAGGAACCTTACCAGCTGGCTTTGGGAGATATCAGAGGGGATATAGTTCCCTTCCCCCATCCAGACGACAGTCATTTGTACCTCAAACAACACAACAGCAACAGCAACAGGGTCAGCAGCAGCAGCAGCAACAACAACAACAACAACAACAACAACAACAACAACAACAACAATTGTCAAGAAGGTCAAGTGTTGTTTCATATACAGCTGGAATGGACAGCAGAGGAATTCGAAGGCCAGCTGCTTCTAATCCAAGTACACCAGAAAAAGTGTTAGACAAAAAAGAGAAATCCAGTAAAAAGGATAAAGACAAAGATAAAAAGAAAAAGGATAACAAAACAGAAAAATCTCCCAAGAAAAAATGGTTTTGGACTTTGCCTTTGCGAAGAAAGAAAAAAAATAAGGATGAATCAACAGAGGATGATGATGGAGGTTTCAAAGCAGCTTCGGAGAAAGGAGCGAGAAAACTTTTGCCTCCAGATGATTCCAGCTTTATTCGCTACCCCTCACCCGACACAGCTTCTTCAGATATGAACTCATCATATTCAAGTGAAATTTCTGGCGAGCAAAGCTACCGGAGTAGCCCATCAGCTGAGGTTTATTATTATAGCCGAAGAGCCCAGCATCAGGTCATGCAGCTTCAGCAGCAGCAACAGGGAGGAGGGGGTATTGGACCACGATCATTACCAACTACACCAGTATCCCCACCAGATAGCAACCAGTCATCATTTGTTTCTGTTAACCCATCACCTCAGAGTGTGATGTCTGATGTAACTGATCTCACAGTTACAGATTTAACTCGAGGACGCCGTTATATGAGTAGAGAGGAATTGTATGCAGCAATGCGCCACCCTCAGTACTACAACTCTCACAGAGGTACAGTGACTAGTTCTACTGCTGATTTTGGGAGTCAGAAAACTACACCAACACCTAGTCGAAGTACTTCTCCTGCTGTATTCGGTGTCAATCCTCTTCCACCATATACTATTAGACCTCAGGTTCAGAATGTTTATGGCAGTTGGCCTCCTGATCAACAGATAAACCATCAACAGACAGGAGTTCCTTCCAGAGACCCAGCAACACATCAGCATTCAATGCCTGATTCGCAATCTGAAGATATTTCACCCACAGCAGATGTTGATCCCCCTGAAGGCTATCAAGATCTAACCAGTGACAGCTTAGGCAGATATGAGTCTCAAGCAACACAAAGTCCTAGTAAGCTAGCAAATGTTCAAGATTCACAACAGAGCCATCTGTCTCAACAAAACCTGCAGTCTCAGCAAAATTTGCAGTCTCTGTCATCCCAACAAGCACAGTCAAATCTCCAAGCTCAACAAACATCACAGTCTACTCCTAAACAGACAACTCTTGGTGACTTTAAAAAAATGATTTTAAACAAAAGTATGAGCTCTGCAGGTGGTAATCAAAGAATTTCAGCTGTGGAAATGTTAAAAGCTTCTCGTCCAGGAATATACGGATACTCGCCACCACCTGCTCCTGTGGTAAAGCCTCCACAGCCTTCACCCTCCCAGACACGTGGAGAAGGAGTAATAATTCCACCCTCCTCCCGAAATACTGCCCGGGCATTACTCTTCCAGAGCCGCTTTGGTAGTGGTAGGAGATTCCGTACACCAAAGACTGAAATTATTAGTACTACCATATTAGAGGACCGTGGTGGAGAGGTGTGTGAAGAGGAGGAGGAGGAGGAGGAAGAGGAAGAGGAAGAGGAAGAAGAAGAAGAAGCAGAAGCAGGAGAGGAGGAAGAAGAGGAGGAAGAGGAAGATGACAGCAGTGCAGGAAGCCCAGAGCGACACTGTCTACCGAGTGTTAGAGGTCTGCTGGCACGTGCTTATAGTGAACCTTGTAGTTCTAATCGCACAACAACATCATCTCCTTCCTCTCCTGTTGATCATTCTGATGAAATTATACATTCAACTCCTAATACTACCCTTGATCAGCCTCCTCAGCCACCAGACTTGTCTATAATCACCTCTGATACTGTACAAGATACAGACACAAATTTAACCATAAAAGATAATGAGACTGATGAAAAGGAATCTATGGAAACAGCCCTCTGACATGAGGCATAATCTAGTCCTAAATAACTGTAAAATGCTGCTCAAGAATTTTATACTTACTCCTGTTGTACCTTCCTTGACTCCTTTTGGGTGATGAGCATTGCTTTATACATTCTGTAGCTGATAATGTATTTTGGATATAGGGTACTTAATAATGTTTAATTTCTTTCCATATTTATATTTATATAGTAATGTGCTTCTGGCACAAAAAAGTATATATTTTCTTGTCTTCAGAAATTTTGTTTAATGTATTTTCATTTTGTTGTACAGTTGTTACAAGACAAAATATCTAAAGTTTCACAAGATGTGCACATTGTCATTTACTGAGCTGAATAATGTTCTTGTATCAGTCTCTCTTCAGGGATCTACTTTTCATGTTAGATAGTGTTTCGTACACACCTTAGCCTTTCTAATGTGACCCTCTCACACTATTGGTAGATGCCAATAGTTTCTGATGGATGGGAAAATTTTTTTTAGTGGGCTGTGCAGGACTTTTCTTAGCGCACCCTTTGACTTCTGCAAGACTGACAAAAAAGGCCAGTCTTTAAGCATGCATGCTCTTAGGGATTTGGAGATATACATGTTCTTATTCATGTGTTCACTACACTACATAGAATATTTAATTTTATTTTGACATCAACGAATTAATTTCATCAAAGTTTTTATTCAAAGTCATGTTAGAAATAATGTTTTCATTATCATTGAATGATGGCAAATGAAATAATTCATAAAATAGGCTTCTCTTGTCTCAGTTTAACATCTTGGACATCATTTTAAATTCACTTTGTCTGACTTGGCCAGCAAAATTGGTGCAGAAATATGCAGTACAGTGCTGTAATAAAATTTAATTTCTGAATAGGTAATTACCCTCAGTGTAGTTATGATTTACAGTAGATAAAAGGTTATGGATATCAATACTACATATTGTTATTGTAGTGTAAGGCAAAGGAATTGAGCTTCAGGTCTTGAAATCTACTGCATCTTAATTCCTGTTCAGCTGCCCAAGGAAATAATATACAAAGGTACTACTTGTCTCAGGGGTACACACTTTGTTGCACAAACTCTTAGTAGTTTGTGTAACTGGCCAAAGTCACATTTTCATTCCATACAACTTTGGACCAGGTAACCTTCAACCATAAGCACAAAGTCATTCATACCATTTTACTTGTAAACTTTATACAAGAAGGAAGGTGGCCAACCAATATCAAGAGTATTTTGCTGATGTATCAGTATTTGTGGGCAGAAGTATTACACAAGAAAATATATAGTTGAATTTCTTTTATGTAGATAAATTTAAGTCTTGGTTATGATCCTTGTCTGTAATAATGGAAGACTTAGTCAAATACCCTTACTTAGCCAAATTTTGATCTCAATGACCTTATTTTTTTTATTTAAGACTAATGTCTCCATTTATACTCAGTGAAGTTCCTGAACATTCCCAAGACATATGCTATTCCATATTCATTGTCAGTTTTAGGTTTTTAGAAACCTGAAAGTTTTAACACATTATCTGAATTAGGAAGTGCCTTTTTGTCCCCTTGATAAGTTCTGCCATTTGTTGTAGCAATAACTTATATCATGTACATATTGTAAATTGATCATACAAGCTTATAGGATAGGCAACTTCTGCCCCTCTACTTAGTTTTTTACTGAACTGTATATTTATGCTTTAGCCATGTTAGACATATTGCGTATTTCTTGAAACTGGTTTCATAAATATGAAGCCGAGATATTTTTTCCAGTCTTTAGAATTTCAATATTAAAGAGCCTGAGAATGACTTAGGCTCTCTGCTCAAACACAGAATACATGGATGAAGACATTTTTGTAAGTAGAGCTTCTTCAGTTTATAAAATTTTTGACATTGTGTAATTAAACACTTTTTAAACAAATAATGGTCATTCCAGAAGAAAGGAATGTTCAATTGCTGTTTTTATTTTACCTGGTCTTGACAGCTGACTGCTGTCAGTTAAGCTGTTATAAATAATATTTAAGTAAAATTAAGACATGCCAAATTAAAATTATATATAGACTTACTAATGGCCAGAAACCAAAAATTGTGCTATTTCATACCATTATTGAGTCTTCCTTTTTAACTATAGTCTGTGAAGCTAACACCAAAGTCAGTTTGCACCTCAGAGGAATCTAGACATGACGTTATGATATTATGTTGTTTATGAGTCTCCATGGGGTTAGCAATAAAGACATGACCTGGAAAAGATGATAGTTTAGCTAAACCTTTATTTATCTTTTTTTTCTAATGTTTATGGTTTATAGTTAGGGAGTTTTATGTAAATTTTACCCTGTGATACTGTAAACTTATGTCTGCTGTCCTCTTAGATATCTACAGTGTATTAATCAAATGTTCCTAATAATGCATCATTGCACTATGTCCATTATTATTATATTAACATAACCTATGAGTCATGATAAATGACATTCCTCACTTAATGGATATTACTGCATTACTGAAACCTGAAACTTGTGTGGTTACGTAACTGATATTACACGTCTTTACTTTGTCAGATCCTCATTGTTTCAGTGTTGTCCTGTAGCCACTAAACTTACACTATAGCCTAAGAAACAAAGTTACAAGAGCATTAATATTTAAATCCTGCCCAGGCATTCACTCTACTTGAACTGATGCATAATTCATCTAGCTTTTTATTTACACTTTCCATTATATTAGTCTGGTATAATATTTATGTGCTTGGTCCCTATTTATGGACATATAAATTGAATTTTTTAAAGAAATTGGTCATTTTCACCAGGGAAAGAAGAGAAGAAAACAGATTAATCATCTCTTTCAAGCTGGCTTTCCAGGACACAATCATTGTAGGCCACTGTTGATGCACTTGCTGGTGAAGTGCTGTTGGGCCAAGGAATTGGAACTACTGTTCCCTTCATTGAATCAGTCTTGATTACCTATCATTTACCAGGTGCTGTATAACCCATAAGGGTTTAGTATTTTCTAATGAATACAATAATGTTATACTGTTGGTGCACTGAATTTGTACTTTTTCCCTACTTTCAAAGTGAGAGCATTGCTCTTCCCAACCTTCAACACTTAATTCTGTCTAGCTGTTTTCCAGAATCCCTGCATAGATATGACCATCCTCACTTCTACAGTGCTTTAAATTCCATACATTTCTATTTACTCTGTATAGCCCTTGTGGCTTAGCGCTTCTTTTTGATTATAATAATAATAATTTCTATTTACTCTGCATCTTGGTTCTCACTAACTGGGGCTTTTCACACCAGGGTGACTGTGGATGTAGTGAATAATTCAGCTCCCTTACATTTGCCATACAGCCATATATAGAAACCAACATTCTCCTTGTTTCTGCTTGTCTAGGAGTTTAGCATGAACCTGGAGCTGCAGTCCTTTGCTGGGCAATACACATTTTTGGTAAGTGAATAGAAGAAAAATGGTAGGTTCTTTACTGAACTGCTAAAACAATCAACCAGTCATAATCATCTAAGGTCAAGTAAACATAAAAATATATGTACTCTCTTGGTTTTGTGACTGCTTCTAGGCTCTTTGATGGTTATATAGGTGTACCTTCAATAACTTCAGAACCATTAGTGCACTGAGTGCCTTCCTTTGTTGGGGTCCATTTTGGGTGGGGGATTCATAGACAATAGTTAAATTTCTTGGTTGTCATCTACAAGTTGTACCACAGACTAAAACTCATGAATAACAGGTCCAGCCAGCAAAAAAAAAAAAAAAAATTGCAGACTAGCACACATTCCACCACTAGATAGCAGAGGAGTGATGCAAGACCAGCAAATTGATTTAGGTGGGGCCAACATTGCACCATTTGTTTTACCTCGTTTTGCCCACCCTGAGGGGCAAAAGATGTCTCATCCATGCAGATGAGGAATCAACAAGGACTGTACTTTTCCCACCAAGGAAAGGAACTGACTTCAAAGGCACAGTAAGGGGTAACATTATGATCTGTTTTCTTGCAAATAGGGCATCCTTGGAATGATTATGTTTGTCAACCAATGACTTGTTAAATCAACTGATGAAGAGACCTAAGCTTTGGCAAAACTCCTCGAAGAGCAATGATCACACTAGTGGTGGGCAAAAAACACAGCTTGATCTGGTAACAAATACCAATCTGCATACTCTACAAAAAGTTGCTAGTGAGAGATTACTTGAAGAATAACACTTCCAGAATGTGACTTGAGTTGGGCATATCAACAGACAGTTAAGTGAGTGTTACCTATAGTCCTTTAGTACAAAATGTCTGTCTGAAAAAAAAAAAACGTATACAGTGCTCATCCCATTGTTTCAATGTATGGAATAGGTTCTGGAGCTGATTGGTGAGTTTATGATTATCCAACACTCCTTTAACAATATCTAACATTAGCGTAAAATGTGTTGGCCATTTTGGGGTCATAGAGCATATGAAATGAAATTAGCAGTGTAAGAGCTTTAACAGGCAGACTCATAACAATCAAAAAGAAGGGCTAAGGATTCTAGTCTGAACATTCTTCGTGGGTGTCAACATTTGGGAAATTGTACTATCACTGAGACCATAACATTGATTTTTATGAAGGTGGTTTGTTAGAAACTATTGGATGAGAACATGAAGCAGATGTGAAAATACTGGCCATGATGGAAAAGGAAGAAGAGGGAGAAAATCAACAAGAGAACTGGCTCACACTAGAAATCATATGGAAGTATGTATATATTTTATTATGACAGGAAGGGAAGGGCTTTCCTTAAAACAGATCCAAACATGGAGAAAAGCCTTAGCTTGAAACACAGTCTTTAACCCTTAAACGGTCCAAAGGTATAGTATATACATTCTCTCGCGTAGAGCCCCAAATGTATATATACGTTTCCTTTGTCATTCATTCAACATTCGCACGATAAGCCTGAGTCGCCTAGACGAGAGAATGGGTGTGTGCACTCACTGTGCGGCATATGAAAAAAATTGGGGACGCCTGGGTACCATATGCTCCTTTTTCCTATTAAAAAAAAAACTTATTTTTTTTTCTCAAAAAATTCGGGGCGCTACGCAAGAGAACGTATATATACGTTTGGACCGCTTAAAGGTTAAAACCTTACAGGGAGAACAACAGACCACAATTATAAATGGGGGAAAAATGGTGCTAAAAGGAAAGTACTAAGTTATTTAAAAAAAAAAATGGAATGGCAATGACATGGGATAAAGGAGGTAGTACGTCATACTGAACCACTGGAAATCTTTAAAAATATATGATAGCTTAAGCACTGAAGATGGGATACCATAAGCAGAGCTCTTCTATAGTTACACACTTGTAGCAGTGTTGTGTGACCCTGATGGGTTTAGCATTTAGTTTTGATTATAATAATACATACATGTAATCACTAGCATGTCTTATGATCAGCTATTCAAAGTAATGCCAGCTACAACTGAAGAGAGGCATTACAAAATAATTTGCCAAACTAAAAAAAAAACTTTATTTTTATAAAGTGTAGTACAGTATACTCTTCACAATGGAGTAAGTGACATGTATAAACTACTATATAGAATGTAGATAAATAGTGTAGTTCAGAGTACTGACAAGTTGATAAATTGGACACATGTACAACACTTGAGTATCTTTATTGAGGAAACGTTTTGCCACACAGCGGCTTCATCAGTCCATACAAAGGAGAATAGTGAAGAACAGGTGGAGTTTGAGGTAATCAGTCCCTCAGCCTTGAGTTGATGTAATCAGTCCATCAATATTGAAAAGAATACAGCATATGTGCAAAGAAGTGGCTTACATATTGTAGACATGTGAGGTGAAGCAGTCATAGGTGGTATCACACATGACAAATCCATATGTGAAAATAGGTCATGAATTATTATTATTATTATAATCAAAAAGAAGCGCTATCTAGGCTGGAATATTGCTGCACTCTAACAGCACCTTTCAAGGCAGGTGAAATTGCCGACCTAGAAAATGTACAGAGAACTTTCACGGTGCGCATAACGGAGATAAAACACCTCAATTACTGGGAGCGCTTGAGGTTTCTAAACCTGTATTCCCTGGAACGCAGGAGGGAGAGATACATGATTATATACACCTGGAAAATCCTAGAGGGACTAGTACCGAACTTGCACACGAAAATCACTCACTACGAAAGCAAAAGACTTGGCAGACGATGCACCATCCCCCCAATGAAAAGCAGGGGTGTCACTAGCACGTTAAGAGACCATACAATAAGTGTCAGGGGCCCTAGACTGTTCAACTGCCTCCCAGCACACATAAGGGGGATTACCAACAGACCCCTGGCAGTCTTCAAGCTGGCACTGGACAAGCACCTAAAGTCAGTTCCTGATCAGCCGGGCTGTGGCTCGTACGTTGGTTTGCGTGCAGCCAGCAGCAACAGCCTGGTTGATCAGGCGCTGATCCACCAGGAGGCCTGGTCACAGACCGGGCCGCGGGGGCGTTGACCCCCGAAACTCTCTCCAGGTAAACTCCAGGTAAGCCACAAGGACTATACAGCGCTGCAGGGCAGGAAGGAAGCGAGGGCATCAGGTGGCAAAAGGGAGATGGATGAGTAATAGGTTACGGATAACAGCGGGGCAGTGGATGGTGAAAGGGTAAAGGGCAGCAAGAGACTGAACTAGAAAGGGCTGAGGGGAGTGCGAAAAGTATCATCAGAGTTTGTGGAGTAAATCAGTCGTTGTCAAGAAGTCAATGAGAGAGTCAGGATTAAAGGAGGGTCCATCAGCAAGAAGGGAAGGTAAAGAGAGAGTAGTAGAACGAAGACGACGTTGGAGGTAAATTCTGCGTGCTCGTTGATAGAGAGGGCAGTCTAACAGAATGTGGCTAATCGATACTGGAACTTGACACTGCTCACAGAGAGGAACAGGGTGCCTCTCCATGAGATACCCATGAGTAAGACGAGTGTGACTAATGCGAAGGCGGGAGAGAGTGGTCTCCCAACCTCGGCACTGATGACAAGAAGACGGCCAGTAACCTATGCTCGGTTTAATAGAATGAAGTTTGTTACCGAGCAGAGTTGACCAACGTTGTTGCCAACGGGTGCGAAGGTGGGTAGCTATTACCTGGAGTTTACCTGGAGAGAGTTCCGGGGGTCAACGCCCCCGCAGCCCGGTCTGTGACCAGGCCTCCTTAGGTCAGTGTCCCAGGATGCGACCCACACCAGTCGACTAACACCCAGGTACCCATTTTACTGATGGGGAACATAGACAACAAGTTGAAAGAAACACGTCCAATGTTTCTACTCTGGCTGGGAATCGAACCCAGGCCCTCGCCGTGTGAAGCGAGAGCGTTAACCACCAGGCCACCAGAGCCCAGCAAAATAGCAGCAAAATAGTCCAGAAATGGAACACCTCGATAGGAAATTGGTAGGTCATGTACTGCTGACCGCGCAGCAGTGTCTGCCTGTTCATTGCCCTGTACGTCGACATGACCAGGGACCCAACAAAAAACAATATCTTTATGTTTGGTAGAGATACGGCGTAGCCAAAGTTGGATACGGAGAACTAGGGGATGAGATGTATCAAATTTTCGTATAGCCTGTAGAGCACTAAGGGAGTCTGAGACTACTACAAATGATGACATGAAGAGATGAAGAATTCCCTGTATTAAGATCCCAAGATGTTGCCGTGTCTGACAGGAATGTAGATAAATAGTTCAGAGACAGCTCCATGTTATGTAGAGCATTTCAAGCAGCCTTATAATTAACTTATAACTACTAGAGGATAATTACTTGAATGCTATAGTGTGCCATATTTGGAATTTAAATACTGTAACAATTTGGTATATGAATTAAGATATTTTGAGATTAATAAGTATGATGAAACAGATTGGTGATTAATGTGAACATTAGTATGAATGCTAATATGATTTGGAATCAATAGGGTTGCTACTGGATACATCAAATTTGGGAGGTGCTTTTTTACATATTTTTGAAGCATGCAGCTTTTGGAAGGAAGTGCCAAAACTAAAACAAACATGAACATTGAGGCACTCTCCAACAATATCCACAGGTGATTCACAATTTTCCACTCTGATCTAGTAGTCATATTCTAAATCCCCTACAAGACATTGGACTTCAGGAAGTCAGTGCTAACAAAATGCAAGGCAATGTACTTGAATAAAACAATTACTTATGATATATTCTAGGGTGCTGGAACATTATCCTATTTTCTTATAAGTTGTTTAATGTGTATAGTATACTTTTGTACAGCTCAGTGGTTTTCAGATACAGTATTATGCTTTTTTTACCTAACTGAGGCAGGGTGACCCAACAAAAAAAAAAAGTAAAGTTTTTCTTCTTTTTACTTTTAATTAATACAGAAGGGGTTACTAGCCCTTGTTCCTGGCATTTTAGTTGCCTCTTATGACATGCCTGGCTTACAGAGGAAGGCTTCCTCTCCATAAAACTTTTTGATAATAATGGCCTATAATTACTGACTTCTGTTGGGTCACCACTTTTATAAATTAGTGTAACTCTTGCTAGTTTAATTATGTTAAGGAAAGGTTTGATTTCATTTGATTTATTGAACAATGCTGCCATAATTGGTGACAGCACATGAGAAACACTTATACAGTGGACCCTCGCATAACGCTATTAATCCATTCCTGAGAGCTCAATGTTAGGCGAAATTATCGTTATGCGAATTAATTTTCCCCATAAAAAATAATGGAAATCAAATTAATCCGTGCAAGACACCCAAAAGTATGAAAAAAAAAATTTTTTTACCACATGAAATATTAATTTTAATACACACAAACTGAAGAAGACATGCACAGTTACGTGACACTTACCTTTATTGAAGATCTGGTGATGATTGATGGGATGGGAGGAGGGGAGAGTGTTGATGGTCTTAGTGTTTAGAAGGGGAATCCCCTTCCATTAGGACTTGAGGTGTCAAGTCCTTTTCTGGGGTTACTTCCCTTCTTCTTTTAATGCCACTAGGACCAGCTTCAGAGTCACTGGACTTCTGTCGCACAACATATCTGTCCATAGAGGTCTGTACCTCTCGTTCCTTTATGACTTTCCTAAAGTGGTTCACAACACTGCCAGTGTACAGGTTGCCAACACGGCTTGCAACAGCTGTCTGAGGGTGATTTTCATCCATAAAGGTTTGCTTTTTAAGCCACATTGCACAGATTTCGTTAATCTTTGAAGTAGGTAACTTCTTCAATTTCTCTCTCCCCTCCTCCGAAGCAGTTTCCTCAGGTCTGCCCTCTTGCTGTTGAAGATGATCTAGCAGCTCATCAGTGGTTAGTTCTTCATTGTCCTCCTCCATCAACTCTTCCACATCCTCCCCACTAACCTCCAACCCCATGGACTTCCAAAATGCCACAATTGATTCCTCAACTGGCATACGCCTCTCAGGGTTAGCCTCAAATCCTTCAAAATCCCTTTGGTCTACACATTCAGGCCACAGTTTCTTCCAAGCAGAGTTCAAGGTCCTCTTAGTCACTCCCTCCCAAGCCTTACCTATAAGGTTTACACAATTGAGGATATTAAAGTGATCTCTCCAAAACTCTCTTAGAGTCAAATGAGTTTCTGAGGCCACTACAAAGCACCTTTGAAACAGAGCTTTTGTGTACAGTTTTTTGAAGTTTGCAATAACCTGCTGGTCCATGGGCTGCAGGAGAGGAGTGGTATTAGGAGGCAAAAACTTGACCTTAATGAAGCTCATGTCCCCACAAAGTCGCTCTGTCAAGTCTGTAGGATGACCAGGGGCATTGTCTAACACCAGGAGGCACTTAAGGTCTAATTTCTTTTCAGTTAGGTAATTTTTCACATTGGGGGCAAATGCTTGGTGTAACCAGTCATAGAAAAAGTCCCTAGTGACCCATGCCTTACTGTTTGCCCTCCACAGCACGCACAAATTAGCCTTGAGGATATTCTTTTGCCTGAATGCTCTGGGAGTTTCAGAGTGATACACTAATAAAGGCTTCACTTTGCAATCACCATTGGCACACATTAACAGAGTGAGCCTGTCTTTCATAGGCTTATGTCCTGGGAGTGCCTTTTCCTCCTGAGTAATGTAGGTCCTGCTTGGCATTTTCTTCCAAAACAGGCCTGTTTTGTCACAATTAAACACTTGTTCAGGTTTCAGTCCTTCACTGTCTATGTACTCCTTGAATCCCTGCACATATTTTTCAGCTGCTTTGTGGTCCGAACTGGCAGCCTCACCATGCCTTATCACACTATGTATGCTACTACGCTTCTTAAATCTCTCAAACCAACCTTTGCTGGCCTTAAATTCACTCACATCATCACTAGTTGCAGGCATTTTTCTAATTAAATCCTGATGCAACTTCCTAGCCTTTTCACTTATGATCGCTTGAGAGATGCTATCTCCTGCTATCTGTTTTTCGTTAATCCACACCAATAAGAGTCTCTCAACATCTTCTATCACTTGCGATCTCTGTTTCGAAAACACAGTTGCACCTTTGGCAAGAACAGCTTCCTTGATTGCCGTTTTCTTGGACACAATAGTAGCGATGGTTGATTGGGGTTTACTATACAACCTGGCCAGCTCGGAGACAAGTACTCCACTTTCATACTTAGCAATGATCTCTTTCTTCATCTCTATAGTAATTCTCACCCTTATTCCTGTAGGGTTGGCACTAGAAGCTTTCTGGGGGCTCATGGTCACTTATTTTGCAGATGAAATCACCAAAAACGCTGTGATAATATGTTCCGATTGTATGCTTGGATGTTACCGCGGAGGCTGGCTTGTAAACAATGCCACTGGCGGAACGTGAGGCTGGCTCAGGCCGCACATAGACGCGTCTCGGACGAATAGCATTGAGCGAGTTTTTTAGCGCTATGCGAGGCAAAATTTTAGCGATAAAATGTATCGCTATGCGGATTTAACGTTATGTGATGCCAACGTTATGCGAGGGTCCACTGTATATTAGTGGTGGTATATGTGCTTTGCTTCCAGCTTTATGTTTCACCAGCATAATTATAAAGGTATCCTCAGTTAAGTAGTTGGGCATACGTGTAGCAAGCTTGGATGGTACAACAAAACTAGTGACTCTTGCTTAGTATGCTCATTCTTATATTTCAGTTCCTTATTACAATACAGTAATAGTCTACTTCAGAACTCCCTTCATATTTCCAGAAATACAATTGATAACTAAAACACATGTGCAACAGTTAGGTATCTTTATTCTGAAGTGTTTTGCCTACACAGTAGGCTTCGTCAGTCAAATACAGGAGAGGCAGCAGAAACAGTAGAGATGGAAAGACGATGTAATCAGTCCATCACCCTTGAAGACATAATTTAGAGGTGGTTAATCCCTCAGCATGGAGAATTGTTCTGCTCCATAGTATGGAACAGAACTCTTCTTGAGGCTGAGGGACTGTCCACCGCAAAACTACATCTTCAAGGGTGACGGAATAATTACGTCGTCTTTACATCTCTACTGCTTCTACTGCCTGCTCTGTATACAACTGAAGGAGCATACTGTGTAGGTACCTAACTGATGCACATGTGTCTTACTTGTTGGTATTGTATACCATTATCATATTCACACAAAAAATAGAGTACTGAAGATGCTAGCTCTAACTGCCTTCTAAATTTGTGAAGATACAAGAAATATAAATGTAATTAAAAGAATTAATAAAAGAAATACAGATGCAGTAGTATAATGTACAAGTAAAAGAGTAAATACAGTATGTATAAAGAAGTCCCTACATATCTGCAGATGATATGTTCCAAGACCTACCATGGATACCTGAAACCACAGATAGTAGCAAACCCAATATATATAATTTGTTTTTTGTTTACATACATACCTAAGATCAAGTTTAATTGATAAATTATACACAATAAGTGGAGAATCAGCACTTTTTCACTGATGGGAAGCACTTCATGGCTTCTCTTAGGCTTTGAGGAACTTCCATCATCTACTTTTATGCTTTGGTGTCATTTTTAAGCAAAATTAAGGCTTGTTTTCAAGCTATGGTAAACCATGGATAACTGAAACCAAATCCATGGATATGAGGGTTCTACTGTACATATAAGGTTCTACACATTTTATGTAAGGTAAAAGAACTAGAGTACATTACCTAATGAATGTCTGGGCTGGTGCTAACTCATTGTATTTCATGAAATACCAAAACCCATGTGGGTTATTCACTGCAAGTAGTGGAGGCTTGATCATCTGCTAATCATAGCCCACTCCCTGTTCAATCAATCTGCTGGTGATTTTTGAATGTCTGAGCAAATGAACACAGGACATTAACTTCGTTTTATAGAACATTTTAAAAAAAGCATTCTGCAATTTCCTTAATTGGAGTAAATAAGAAAGAACATTTATTAAAAAACTTTTACCTTGTAATTTTTTTTCATTTCTCAACCATATTGTAGCACATTAACACTATATTACAAAATTTTAAGCTTAGGGTAATACTTTACCCTTTCATTTAAGTGATGAATTTTACCCTTCTGCCTTCAGCTGCATTGTCATAAATACAATACCTCAATAAATCATTCAACACCTAGTTTTTATGGAAATATAAACACATATGCAGTATAATGTGATCCTTTATTGACAACATTTCGCCCACACAGTGGGCTTTATCAAATCACAAACAGATCTGCCTGGGTGGAAGGTACACGAGTATTTATAGGATGAGGTCAGGTGGAGAATGCTGCATGTGACAATCTACTAAGTAGGGTTATAGAGTCTAATACCTTGGGTAGCTTGGAAGAGAGATTGGATAAGTATATGAGTAGACCTTCTGCAGTGTTCCTCCATTCTTATGTTCTTATGTGGGATAGCAATGAAGAAGTTTCTTGGCAAGGGGTTCGGCTATGTTATAGAAGCCATTGTTCTTCGGTATTGAGTGTTGCCTTCTCTGGCGATAAGTCTTGCTTTTCTGTAGTTGATTAAATGGTTGTGTGAATTTCGGTGTTGAACATGCATTCCTTGAATTGTCAGATCTGCCTGCATACTGGTGTTCTGAAATATGTTTGGAGGTCTCTTGATGTTTCGCCCATATATAATTTGCTGCAGTCATTACAAGGTATTATGTATACCCCTGCAGAGGATGGAAGCTTGTCCTGTTTATTACTGGTAATGTCCTTGATGGTCGTGGTTATGGAGGTAGATACTTGGAATGGGGTAATGGAAAAGGTTATATTTCCATTGTGTCGGTATTTTATACTATTTATTTCCACCCAGTTTTTATATTTAATGTAAGCTTTAAAAAGTAACACCCAGGAAGACCACAAAAAAAATTCTAACAACATACTTTGTAAAATATATACAGTACTACAGAGTAAAACTAATTTATTATGTGGGTTACATTCCTAAAAATAAGTACAGTATGTGGTGATTTATAAGGCTATATCCCTATGTTAATTCTACCTAAAAAGAGATTAATATAAGTACTGTATTTTTAATTTATGTACAACTTTACCTACCTTATAGATGCCATGTTCTTAAGTTAGTGTAGTGCCACTCTATTTCTCACTGCTGGCTAGGAAATTATTATTGTTGTTCTTTCTTTCTTTCTTTCAACACACCGGCCGTATCCCACCGAGGCGGGGTGGCCCAAAAGGAAAAACGAAAGTTTCTCCTTTTACATTTAGTAATATATACAGGAGAAGAGGTTACTAGCCCCTTGCTCCTGGCATTTTAGTCGCCTCTTACAACACGCATGGCTTACGGAGGAAGAATTCTGTTCCACTTCCCCATGGAGATAAGAGGAAATAAACAAGAATAAGAACTAGAAAGAAAATAGAAGAAAACCCAGAGGGGTGTGTATATATGTGCTTGTACATGTATGTGTAGTGTGACCTAAGTGTGAGTAGAAGTAGCAAGACGTACCTGAAATCTTGCATGTTCATGAGACAGAAAAAAGGACACCAGCAATCCTACCATCATGTAAAACAATTACAGGCTTTCGTTTTACACTCACTTGGCAGGACGGTAGTACCTCCCTGGGTGGTTGCTGTCTACCAACCTACTACCTAGAATTATTGTTGTTATTATTATTATTATTAGGAGTAGTAGTAGTATTATTATTACAGTATTCAGAGAAAAAGCTATACCCAAGAGAGTCATTCAACCCCACACAACATATACAAAGCTGATAATGAAGAAGGGTTGAAGGTGTACACAAGTGTAAAAGGAGGTAATAATAGCATGGACAGTAAATCAGTTTCAGTTAACACAAACTGTAGAGAGAATCTGCATTAAAGATAAAGCTATCAGAGTGGAGGGCAAAGTGAGTACAGTATGACAGGGCACTGAAGGTGAAGTTGATGTGCTTTCTAATGAATGGAACATTCAGAAGATGCTGGACTGTAAACATGTCTTGATATTTTTTGACAGTTGCAATGAGCATTCCTTAGTGAGATGACCATATGTACATTTGATGATCAATATGTAGAAGTGAATGTAACATTTCTCAATTGACATCAATGATCAGATTATAGAAGCCCAATTCTATAATTTGTGTACATATTATTTTTACTAATATATTCATGGAAAGTGTTAACATGGGGTGGGTCATTCAGAGCACAGGACAACAGGGAGTCACATTATTATTGATATATTCAAAAATTGTACCACATTAAGAGCTAACAGTATCTCTTTAAACAAATTTTTGCTTTAAAAACTACTTGAAACAATCAATCCATTAGCTAGTAAGATAAATAATTTTAGTTTCATAATATTAAGTCCAACATAATACTTTGTTCAAAAGTCTAGTTGTAGAATCACACACAATGATATGATTACAAGCATTGATCCTGATATTAACCTTTTATTAAATGACTTTCATGCATCGAACAGCAAATGTAATTATTATACAGCAGACCAAGCAGACATTACTCAAGAGTCAACCATAACATAACTATCTTTAATTACAATGTCAGATCCTTGAACAAACATTTATTTATTTATTTATTTATTTATTTATTATTAATTTGGACATGATACATAGATGTACAAAGAAATACAGTGGCTAAGTGTAACATGCCAAAAGCCCCTTGTATGCAGAGCATTATGGGCAGGCTTAAAATTAACTTAAGATTAACTAAGGAATGATATATTCAGTGGTAAAAATTATAGTAAACAAATAACAATTAAGCACAAATGAGTCTTTCAAAGACAGGTCATATGATCATTTACTGAGTTGCTGTGCATTCAATAGAATGAAGTATTCTGTTAGGTAATGTAATTAAAAAAACAAAGTTTGATTGGGTCACATGTTAAACATTTATGAGATACAGTTATTCAGTATTTATTTAGTTGTGGGTGAGTAAGTGATTTTTAAGAAGAGACTTGAATTTATAAACAGACAGTGTTTCTTTTATATTCACAGGTAATGAATTCCAGATTTTTGGGCCTTTTATGTGCATTGAGTTTTTGCATAGTGTGAGATGGACACGTGGAACATCAAAGAGTGATCTGTACCTTGTGTTATGGTCATGTGTTCTGTTGAGGTTGGTAAGGAGTCGTTTGAGGAGAGGGTTTATATCCGAGTTAAGTGTTCTATGCATGTAGTAGGTACAATAACAAGCATGGATGTTTTGTACAGTGAGTAGGTTTAGAGTTTTGAATATTGGTGGAGTGTGCTGCCTGTAGTGTGAATTTGTTATTATGACTGCAGCCTTTTGTTGGGTAATTAATGGTCTGAGATGGTTTATTGTTGTTGAGCCCCATGTACAAATTCCATAGGTGAGATAGGGGTAAATAAGTGAGTGATATAGGGCCACGAGGGCTGACTGTGGAACATAGTACCGTATCTTCAATAATATGCCTACGGCCTTGGAAATTTTCTTGGAAATTTGTTGTGCATGTGTTTGAAATTTGAATCAATTATCAAGGTGGATTCCTAAGAAATTTCCTTCTGTGAGCTTTGTAATAGGTGATCCGTTTATCATTATGTTAAGAGGGACATCTGTAGCTCTGTTTCCAAACATTACGATGACCTCACAGCATTACTCAATTCCCTGCATACCAGTATGTCAATCATCACATTCGCCAAAACCTGACTAAAGCCTGGTACTACAGATGTTTATGCCATTCCTGGTTACACAGCCATACACAACTGTAGGACAGATCAACTTGAATGTATCAATAATTCTTGCAAAAGTGATGAACATGGAGAATATATAATAGCTAAATTTAAATCAAAAGACCTGCAAAAACCCTCACAGTCATAAACATCTACAGAGTACCACAGTCAAACATTTACCATTTTAGTGACAAATTAGGAAACATGATAACTGATGTGCACATGAACAAAGACCACTTACTGCTCACAGGAGATTTTAACATAAATCTCCTACATGACCAGGACCCGCAAGTAACCGAATTTACAAACACTATGAGTAACTGCTTGTTGCTACCAACAATAACAAAACTCACAAGAATCTCCGAGACCAGTGTCTCCTTATTAGACCACACCTGGACTAACACCATATTCCCTTTATAATCAGGCATAATCACAGACAACACAGACCATTACCCTACCTTTCTCATAACCAACCTAGGTAAATTGCCCCAAGACACTACTCAAGTTACCTTCAGACTACATAATGAGACAGCAGTTAATAACTTTATAACAGCTATGATTAACATCGACTGGAATAATGAGCTAGAAACATATACAGATACTGAGGAATGAATTAATATTTTTTTAACAAAAACCATTACCTCTATAAAAAGCATTGCCCTCCAAAAATTAAACAGATCATAGCTAAGAGACTAAACAGTCCCTGGCTAACATCCATCACCCTTAAATCCATTAACACAAAGTACCTATATGAAAAACAGTATAGAATGGGCCAAATAACCAGAGACTATTCTAAACTTACTCATCAATCCTTACCAGCCTGATAAGAAAGTCAAAAAAACTTGTATTATGTGAAAAGATTTCATAATATAAAAGATAATATGAAAAAGACCGGGAAAACCCTATCTGAAATTCTAGGAACTAAAAAGATATCCATAAACAAAACACTCAAATTAACAAAATCAGATGAACCCCCTACTCCCACCAACTGAAACAGCAGACTCAATGTTTTCTTCTCCACCATAGGAAAGAATCTAGTGAGCAAAATCCCAAGCTCAAACACCCATCCATCAGACTACCTCATGGGTACCTACCCGAATGCACTATTCCTAGCTCCAACCAACCCAACAGAATTGTTCATCATCAACACCCTTAAAAACAAGGCAGGAGATATAAATAACTCGCCACCTTTTATGTACAAAGAAGCTTCTCAAGTACTGTCACCAGTTATTGAAACACTCTTTAACAAATCCACTGAATCCTCCACCTTCCCATCAATTCTCAAAATAGCGAGGGTCACCCGGATCCAGAAAGGAGATCAAACAGACTTGAATAACTATAGACCAATATCTAACTTACCTCTGCTCTCTAAAATCTTTGAAAAATTAATTCATCATTAATGCATCGTTTCTCAAGACACACTCAGCCCCTCTCAGTTTGGACTGAGGACTAATAAAGGCACAAATGATGCTACTGTATACATGCATTAAGTAGTCTGTAAGCCATTAATTTAGTCTGCCCATAATGCCATGGCATGATAGTGGCTCTCTTTGCACTGCAAATCATTGTTGTAGCTACAGAATCTCAATGTAAACTTGCAAAGAAATAAAAATTGTATTGTATTGTATTCATGAAGAAGCACTAAACCTAAGGAGTCAGTCTGCACGGTAAATCAGCTTCTGTAAAAAAAAGTATAGAGAATCCATGTTAAAAGTGGGACTATGAATGTACAAGATACAGAGTAGTCACGTCTCAGTACTGAAGGTGAGGCAAAATATGAAGATGACATGCCATCAAATAAATGGTAAAATCAACCAGAACCCTGGGGAGTTAGGAAATGGGAATAAAGAAGGCACATAATGAGACATAGGCAATACACACACACACAGTGGAGAAGAGAAGTTGCGAGCGTTTGAGCTCGTGTATTGGCGTTATTTCCTGACTGTACTGTAGGAAATGGAGTGCGGGATATAGGCGTGTGCAAACATAAAAGTGCATATAATCACTTACACTCTGCAAAAAGGAAATATAAGTGATCACAGAACAGAAAACATAGATAATAGTGCCAAGTGTTAAGTGCAGGCCCAGAACAAGGAAGGGGAGTGGCTGGGAACTAGGCCTAAGAGTGGTGCCACACATTACATAGTGCAGTATTTGAAGAATAAGTGTGACTCAAGATCAGGGAGATAAGAGATAAGTATAGAAGTGTCAGTAAATACAGTGAGTTCAGTGAAAAAGTTAGACAAACTAGTGACTACAGTGCCTACAGGAAGGCAGGGAAAGAAAGTACCGAGAAGCATCACACAGCAGCAACTACGCCGGACCCAGGTACTGGACGAACCGGCAACGTGATCCACTTCAGCACCACTCCACTGCCAGCTACATGTGATATTCACCTTGTTGAGGTGCATGGGGTCAACAGTACCAGTCTCTAGCTGGAAACTGGGGGTCACTCACTCCTGGAGCTAGCAGAATTAGAATAAGCAGCATTTACTAGCATTTAATAGAATTTACTGAGGTGTAGGAGAGTAAGGCAGCTGATGAAGGGTAGCTAGTGTGGACACGCGTTTTCCCACATAGGCACACACATGCATACACACATACACAGTAGGTGAGGCCTAGTGTTACAGAACTGAACGTAATTTTAAGCACACAAGACAGTGCACAGTGGGAACCAAGCGATCGGGTACACATGTAGTACATACGCGGGTAACAAGGACTCACATAAACTCATAAACACACACACACAGGAACAAGCGGTCAGGCACTGCAAAAGCTGAGTAGTAAGTATTAGCATTAGGATTATAATTACTGGAAGTACTAGTATTATTACTAGCATTTTGCTAGCATTATTGATACATAGAAGTGAGAATTATTTCTGGGCACACAAGCATAAATGCACGTGTGCACACACACACACACCACGCACATACACACAGGATTTCACACCTTTCTGAAAACTGACCTGACACACCCTCTCCTCTCCCCTCTCTCTGTCTCCCCTCTCTTTTTTCCCTTCTCACTCTCCCCCTCTCTCTCTCTCTCTCTCTCTCCTTCTACCTTTCCCTTCCTTCTCTCTCTTTCTCTCTCACTCTTTCCTCTCCCTTCTCTCCCCTAAAAAAAATAGTGGGGACTCAAAGGAGCCAGGGATCAGAGGAGAATGGTTCTGGTAGGGAGGAGTGGATGGAAGAGCAGTGCAAAATTCAAATTCAAATTTTATTCTCTATAAGTATTACAATGCTGAGTTTACAGAATTTGGTTATTATGTGGTTTACATGTAGTAAAATAATAATTGCAGAGTGTACCACTAGAACGCCTAGCATGGCTAGGCATTTCGGGCAGACTTATATTAAATCTTAGGTTTAAAATGTTACAGAATTATGAGATAAGTTGGTATTATGGCTAAGTGACTAAATACTAGTTGTGAGTTTAGCAATGTGAATGCTTTTGTTTTGGCACTATACATAGTTTCAGTATTGGAGTATCACAGGCCAACTTTTGACTAGTTAAGATTCATTATTTTGAGATTGAGATTGATATTTCTGTTTATGGTCAAATGGGTGAGTGAGTGTAAGTGTGAACCAACATGTGGTATTCGTATTATTAGTTGACAGGGTGTATCAGGGAGATAAGATGTTTTCTGATGGTAGTTTTGAAGGTGATGAATGTGTCTGCAGTTTTGGAATTTTCAGGTAGGGTGTTCCAGATTTTAGGGCCTTTGACATACATTGAATTTTTGTAAAGGTTTAGTCGGACACGGGGAATGTCATAGAGATGTTTGTGTCTGGTGTTGTGCCTGTGGGTTCTGTCACAACTATCAAGAAAGCGAAAAAAAAGGATGGAACAAGAGTGGGAGAGGATGGAACAAGAGTGGGAGAGAAAACTAAGAGAGCTTTCTGCAAAAATGGAGACAGCTGTCTGTGAAATTGGAAAAGAGGTTGGAGGAGGAGAAGAATTGGAAACTGCAGTAACTGCAGTAACCAAGATAAGGGTCCTAGAAGACGAGGTAAACAGGCTAAAGCCAGTTACAGGGGTACTGACCAGAGAAGACACAGCATATGAAGTTGGGAGGCCAAAAAGGAAGGAAGGAGATATAACTTATGCTAAGGTAATATCAGCCTGCCAAGCAGGGCCAAGGAGTGAAAGGGAAGAGCAGCTGGGCACAGATGGAGAGGGTGATAGATCAATTGCAGAGGCACGACCATGCTACCAAGAGCTACTGGAAAAATAAAGGGAGAAAATGGCCATGTACAGACAGGAATCAGAGTCACAGAGGGAAAGGCAATGGGAGGAGGAAAGGGCAAAGTCAGTGTTTATTCCTGGGCTTCAGGAGAGCGAGGGAAGGAAACATACTGAAAGACGGCAGGCAGTAATAAAGGAGATTGACCTGGAGTTTACCTGGAGAGAGTTTCGGGGGTCATCGGAATCGAGAATTGAGAACATCATCACAGAATAGGTGAAGAGGACATGGACAAGATTGTAAATTTTTAGAGAATAGGGGGTATTTGAAGGGGAGAAAATGACCAAACAAGCTGATTTTCAGGACAGAAACAGTGCAGAACAGGATCCTCCAAGAGAAACCACAGTTGAAGTAGTACTCGGCAGAATACAAGAGGGTGTTCCTAGACAGAGACAGAACGCAAAAAGAATGACAGCAGCTGAGGGAGAGGAAACAAAAGTGAAAGGAGCTAGGAAGGGAGACGAGGACAGAATCAGCAGAGGTCAACCAGAACAGGGCAGAGAAACAAGAACAAGCACACACAGAACCATCCCCAGAACCCCACAATCTATCACACCATGAAAACACAAACTCCAATCCATACTCACAGCTCCCACCCAACATGCAGCTATAGAATCCCACAGTACACTACCAGGTCTCTCACCCCCACAGACCCCCCAAAACACAGTGTTGGAGAGGAAACTGAAGGTATGGTACACAAACGCTGATGGAATAACAGATAAGTGGGAGGAGTGGCACGAAAGAGTCAAAGAGGCATCACCGGACATCATAGCTCTCACAGAAACCAAGCTCACAGGTATGATAACAGATGCCATCTTTCCAATGGGATACCAGATCCTGAGGAAAGACAAAGGGAACAGGGGGGTGGAGGAGTGGCACTGCTGATCAAAAACCGATGGAATTTTGATGAGCTGGAGAGAGGAGACAGTGGAGAAGCAAGTGATTACATAGTAGGAACACTTCAGTCTGGAGGACCCAAGGTGGTAATTGCAGTGATGTATAACCACCATAGAACAGCAGGAGGCCAAGGCAAGAGTATGATGAGAGCAATAGAGCAATGGTTGACACACTGGCTGCAGTGGCCAGAACAGCTCATGTGTGCAGGGCAAAGCTACTGATCATGGGTGACTTTAACCACAAGGAAATCGATTGGGAGAACTTGGAGCCACATGGAGGCCAAGATACATGGCGGGCTAAGATGATGGAGGTGGTACTGGAAAACTTCATGTACCAACACGTAAGGGACACTACCAGAGAGAGAGGAGAAGATGAACCAGCGAGACTGGACCTAGTATTCACCTTGACTAGTGCAACTATTGAGGACATTACATATGAAAGACGCCTTGGGGCCAGCGATCATGTGGTTTTAACCTTCGAATACACAGCAGAGTTACAAGTGGAGGGGGAAGCAAGAAGGGCTGGGCGAATGAAGCCAAACTACAAGAAAGGGGACTACACTGGAATGAGGAACTTCCTGAACGGGGTCCAGTGGGACAGAGAACTGGCAGGGAAGCCAGTAAATGAGATGATGGAATATGTAACAACAATATACAAGGTAGCTGAGGAGAGGTAAAGCCTACCGTGTAGGCAAAACGTTTCGAAATAAAGTTACCTAAATATTGCCTATGTGTAATCTTTTGACTACCGCCCACAGGATGGGTATGGGGTGCATAATAAAGATATTAAACTAAAGTGTGTGTGTGTGTGTGTGTGTGTGTGTGTGTGTGTGTGTGTGTGTGTGTGTGTGTGTGTGTGTGTGTGTGTGTGTGTGTGTGTGTGTGTGTGTGTGTGTGTCTGTGTGTCTGTGTGTACTCACCTATTTGTGGTTGCGTGCGTGCGTGTGTGTGTGTGTGTGTGTACTCACCTATTTGTGGTTGCAGGGGTCGAGTCCTAGCTCCTGGCCCCGCCTCTTCACCGGTTGCTACTGGGCCCTCTCTCTCCCCGCTCCATGAGCTTTATCAAACCTCGTCTTAAAACTGTGTATGGTTCCTGCCTCCACTACGTCATTTTCTAGGCTATTCCACTGCCTTACAACTCTATGACTGAAGAAATACTTCCTACTATCTCTCTGACTCATTTGTGTCTTCAACTTCCAATTGTGGCCTCTTGTTTCTGTGTCCCCTCCCTGGAACATCCTGTCTTTGTCCACCTTGTCTATTCCACGCAGTATTTTATATGTCGTTATCATGTCTCCCCTGACCCTCCTGTCCTCCAGTGTCGTCAGGCCGATTTCCCTTAATTTTTCTTCATAGGACATTCCCCTTAGCTCTGGAACTAACCTTGTCGCAAACCTTGTGTGTGTGTGTGTGTGTGTGTGTGTGTGTGTGTGTGTGTGTGTGTGTGTGTGTGTGTGTGTGTGTGTGTGTGTGTGTGTGTGTGTGTGTGTGTGACTCAACAATCAATATTTGCACCAATAAATCATTACAGTTGTGACCGGGTGTGGAAGTGTGAATTGCTCATTACACTATAATTTGTTCATGATTGTAGCCATGTATAAACGTAAGTAACCATTCTTACAGAATTCATTACCTTTGTATCTTGTGAGATCATTACCTTTGTACCTAGTTCAGCTATCAAAACTTTGGGGGCCCAGTCCCTGGACCCATTACGTACCTCTGTAATCTGTAAATACCTTTGTAACTTGACATGATTGTGACCAGACCTACCTGGAGTTCATTACCTTTGTAAATTGTGAGTTCATTACCTTTGTAAATTGTGAGTTCATTACCTTTGTAAATTGTGAGTTCATTACCTCTGTAACTTGCTCAGCTATCAAAACTTTGGAGTCCAGTCCCTGGACCAATTATGTACCTCTGTAATCTTTTGACTACCGCCCACAGGATGGGTATGGGGTGCATAACACATATTAAACTAACTATTGCCTATGTGTCTTATCTACCAATCTGTCGGTATTGTATACCATTTGATAATCACATCTATTAAAACAGAGAGATTACAAACGTGGTCCAAATTTTTAAAAAAGGAGACAGACAAGAAGCACTAAACTACAGACCAGTGTCACTGGCACAATAGCAGGTACAAAGGAGTCCCTCTTAGGTGATCTTACACAAGTGATGACACGGGGACAGGAAATGGGTCTCATCCTGAATCCATTCAAATGTGAAATAATTTCAGCCAGTCAACAAGTGATAAATGCAGTGAGATCCAAACTACCAGGAGCATCAGTCATTGCCCCCACAAATAGTGTCTTGCTAGGAGCACCTCTGGGAAGCGAGGGGTTACACCAATACATAAAGGTGGTGACCCTACAGATTTCAACAACTATAGGCCAATATCAAACTTACCATTGCTATCCAAAATCTTTGAGAAACTCGTGCACAGGAAACTATATTCATTTATAACGGCACAAAACATACTCAACCCCTGCCAATTTGGATTCAGGAAAAATAAAAGGGCTAATGATGCAATTATAAAAATGCTAGATCTGCTTTACACAGCATTGGAAAATAAGGAATATCCACTAGGAATTTTTATTGACCTAAGAAAAGCTTTTGACACAGTAGACCACGGCATCCTACTCCACAAACTTGACCACTATGGTATAAGAGGCCATGCGCTTGCATATTTCAAATCTTACCTTACAAATAGGTATCAGTATGTCACCTTTAAAGACACAGCATCAACAACACGGCCACTTGATACTGGAGTTCCGCAGGGAAGTGTCCTTGGTTCCCTGCTCTTCCTCATATACATCAATGATCTTCCAAACGTATCCCAAAACCTGAACCTCATTCTCTTTGCTGACGACACGACTTATGTCATCTCTCACCCTAATCTTGCCACCCTCAACACCATTGTTAACGAGGAGCTGATCAAATTATCGACTTGGATGACAGTCAACAAACTTACGCTTAACACTGACAAAACCTACTATATTATGTTTGGTAGTAGAGCAGGACTTGCGCAAATTAACATTAAGATCGACAACACTCTAATTGCCAGACATAATGAGGGCAAATTCCTAGGCCTATACCTCGACAACAACCTGAATTTCAGCACCCATATCCAACACATAACCAAAAAAGTATCCAAAATGGTTGGGATCCTCTCCAAGATACGATACTACGTGCCACAAAATGCCCTTCTCACACTATACCACTCACTTATTTATCCATACCTCACCTATGCTATTTGTGCTTGGGGATCAACTGCAGCAACACACCTAAAGCCAATAATAACCCAACAAAAAGCCGCAGTAAGAATAATCACTAAATCCTATCCCTGGCAACACTCCCCCCCCCCACTCTTCACAGATCTAAACTTACTCCCTGTTCAGTACATCCACACTTACTACTGTGCAGTCTACATCTAGAGGACCTTAAATTCCAATATTAACCTTGACCTAAAACGCTTTCTTGATAGTTGTGACAGAACCCACAGGCATAACACCAGACACAAACATCTCTATGACATTCCCCGTGTCCGACTAAACCTTTACAAAAATTCAATGTATGTCAAAGGCCCTAAAATCTGGAACACCCTACCTGAAAACTCTAGAACTGCAGACACATTCATCACCTTCAAAACTATCATTAGAAAACATCTTATCTCCCTGATGCACCCTGTCAACTAATTACACGAATACCACCTGGTGGTTCACACTCACTCACCCATTTGACCATAAACAGAAATATCAATCTCAATCTTAAAATAATGAATCCTAACTAGTCATAAGTTGGCCTGTGATACTCCAATACTGAAACTATGTATTGTGCCAAAACAAAAGCATTCACATTGCTAAACTCACAAACTAGTTGTGGAAAATACTGTATATATTTTCCGGAAATACGGTAATTTATGGGTAAATAGATGGCCTATACAGTATTTAATAATATTTGTCATAGAAAACGGAAAGCCTGCGTCTGGGCAGGAGACTCGCCATCTTGGTTTTGAATTTTGTACAAACGTTGGTGTAATGGGAAGAATTTTTTCGTGTTCTAGAGGTTAAAATTGTGTTGACACCTCTCAAATAGGAGGCGAAATTGGTGGATGTGCATTCCTGCATAAGTTGAGATATCAGATGACTGGACAAGACAGCTCCAGGAACCTCAGATAAGCTCTCTAGATTTGTGTGTAATTCTGGCCAGCATTATTTTCATTGATTTAGTTAGAGTGAGGATTTCTGAGTATGAAACACATTAATCTCCAGTCAAATTGGTGAGTGATATTAAGATATATTTTCCTTCTGTTATGTAATTGTGTATATATATAACCATTTATTATTTTTAATATACAGTCCACAAATTTATATATTTACCAGTATTCCTGGTGTATGTATATTTCATTTAATTAATAGGTCCAGAGCAACTTGTGGTTATGACAGTGGTAGGTATCGAAGGGGGACATTTTTTGCGACCTAGGTGTCCCAAATTCCTACTTGTCTATGTAACATTGATAAATAATAACTATCTTTGTTATCATTTACTGTTATGTACATCATTAGTTACATTCAGATAAATGTAATTTTCCATACTAGTATTTAGTCACTTAGCCATAATACCAACTTACCTCATAATTTGTAATATTTTAAATTTAAGAATTAATTTAAGTCTGCCCGAAATGCCTAGCCATGCTAGGTGTTCTAGTGGCACCCTCTGTAATTAGTACTTTACTAGATGTAAACCACACAAATATCAAATTCTGTAAACTCAGCATTGTAATCCTTATAGAGAATAAACTTTGAATTTGAATTTTGAATTTGATGCCATTGACACAATCCTCACGAAGAAACTGGAAGAACTGAGGAGAATGGAACAACGAATAGGCAATCTGGACACCCACGATGCCTTGTACCTTCTCACAATGTGCTTGAGTCTGCCCAGGTTGACATATTTCCTAAGATGTGCACCTTCATATGATAACCCTATACTGCACGAATATGACAGTATCCTGAGGCAGATTTTTACGAAAGTACTTAACCTTACTCTAGAAGATGGGCAGTGGAACCAAGCTACACTTCCAGTCAGACTAGGAGGCATTGGTGTCTGCAAGTCATCACAGATTGCACTACCTTCTTTTCTGTCCTCATGCATTGCTTCCAGAGGGATTGTAGCAGCGATTCTCCCTGAACATCTTAGGGACAAGATTGGAGTCCAGGACCAAAAGTTCATTGACGGAGCCATGATCTGGGATAATCTAACAGGCTCTGAAACCAGATCTGCTCCCCCCAACAACTACAAACAATCCCACTGGGAAGGCCTGATAGTGGAAAAAATAGCCTCAACAATGCTTTAGTGTGTCAGGGAAAGATCGAGCCCGCCTCCTGGCAGTGAGAGCTCCTCATGCAGGGGACTTTCTGTTGGCTGTTCCCAACTCCAGCCTTGGCACACGGCTCGATCCACAGACCATCCACATTTGTGTTGCTGCAGTGAAGCAGCAGACCGATTCAGGTACCATGGTCTTGTGTGCCATAAATCCGAGGGAAAGATTGCAAGACATGAGGAGGTTAATAACATTGTCAAGAGGAGCCTCACAACAGCCGGATGCTAAACAGTAAGGGAGCCACCCCATATATGCAGATCTGATGGCAGCCAGAAGCATCCAGATGGTATCACACTTCAAGCCTGGACAGACGGTAAGTAGGTGGTGTGGGATTACACATGTGCATCTACCTTGGCTGATACCTATCTCCAATACACCAGGGAAGGAGGGGCAGCCGCCAGCTTCAGGGAGTCCCAAAAGTCTAGGAAATATGGAGAACTTGCACATCATTATATGTTTGTTCTCATAGGCTCAGAGACCCTTGGCTCATGGGGAAAGAGTGCATCTAACTTCCTTAAGGAGCCAGGCAAAACACTCATTAGGGTAACTAGGGATACCAGGGCAGCTAGTTTTCTGTTCCAGCGACTCAGCGCTGCTGTTCAGAGGGGTAATGCCTGCTGTATTTTGGGCACGTGCCCCAGTTCTGAGGAGCTGGATGAGATTTTCGCATTATAATCAGTTACAAACACGTAACAATAAGTACTAGACATTTATCTCTCACATCTCATGTACTGTCTATACCATCTTTATATCAACAATGTATCTCTTAAACCTTTATGTAATAAATGTACATACTCCTGTGTCCGCCACATTAACTTTTAAGAGCAGTTGGCAACCCATCCAAGGGTAGCACACTCAATAAAAAATCGCCATTACTTCATATAAAGTTAAAATAAATTAAAATTATAGTAGTTTGTCAAATAGTTCATTAATGCAAGTAAAGCATGTCAAATTATTTTTCCCTCCAGTGAAGGATAAAGAAAATAAGGGATTTTTAATGGAAATACCGAGCGTGTGGAGGAGAATAAATCGACGAGTAAATAAATACAGTTAAATGTGAAAATACGTAAATGTTAAGCTGAATATTTTATAATGGAAATATGAATGGAAAAAGAAGATATACTGGGTATTGTGAAAATAGTATGTATGAGGTGGAAGGGTTGAGTGTGTGGGAAGTGTGGTGATCTTGTTTTGCCTTGGTCGTCAAGGAAGGATCAGCTGGCCGGGGAACAATATATTATAATTAATACAACACCAAGAACGGCAGTATTACTTGCACTACAGTCAAGTATATGTCTAGGATAATGACAGATAGTAAGGTGTTTTAAGTGACTAGTGGGCAGCGGCGGGAGTAAAGAGGAGGCTACGAGATAAGTAAGTTTTATTTAGCCCTCGTACGTAATTTTAAACTTTTTCAATAGTTGTATACAGTCAACTAATGTAGAATTTAACCAAGGGTAATGTAATGTAGTCAAGTAGTGTGACATTAATATTTGGGTTGCTAACCAGAAGTGAGAAGTCTCTTAAGACGTAATATATGACCATGAAATGTACAGTAATGTTATTGGTACGTTGTTTGTAATGTCTTTGGTAAGTTTGTGCTAGGATAGTAGAGTATGTTAGATAAAGGGAG